>NC_090752.1:14265816-14515816 GCF_036898095.1 Palaemon carinicauda
AACTGTCACAGTGGATCTAGACATAATTTGAAAGCTTTTATGACATGATCGTCGACCGAGAGAGGGAGAAGGGCTGTCATACACGATTTTCAAGAGCTTGTAGACTACATTATGAGGAGAGACTTTAATGAAGTTTGGGGGAAAGGGAGCGACGCCGCCCGCCCCTCTAGACAGGCTGGCGCTCTAGTACTTCTCCCTCCTTTACCCTCTCCCCCCTTACTTCTCTCGTTCCTCCATTTATATATTTGTTCGTCTGGCAAAGTTTCCCGATACTTCCATTACAAACGCATACGCACACACCCAGACATACCTCCACATGCGTTTGGCCAATAATTCTACGACTAATGTGTAATCAGCGTCGCGACCAGGTACTCAGCGACGTGAATAGGAAAGGCGGTCGTTTATTGTACTTTTTTTTCGTTTTATTTCCTGTAGCTCATTTAGGAGCGACGGTAACTGTAGGCAAAAAAGAAGAAAAAAAAAGTGCATCATGAAAGGGCTGACGGGAAACTGCTTGTTTACAATTCCCCTCCCTTATTGCCTCTGTATCGGAAAGATTGTAATTTGTATATACAGCGGAAAATGAATAGCGCCCTGTCCAAATGTTATTGACCTAAGTCCTACAAAAAAGTGCGTAGACCCATTGTCCTTGAATAGTTTTTACAATTATGTCCTTTAGAAAGTATAGAGTCCATACCATCCATAGAGAGCTTAGCCTATATCTAACAGAAGAATATGGAACCCAATTTTCAACCAGAGTATAGGAACAAATGTCCAACCGAAGAGAATGTAGACCCATGTCCAACCATAGTGTGTAGAGCGATGTAACCCACGGTTCAGCTACTACTATACCTAGGCCGTGGTCCACCCAATGGTCAACCAATGCCAGATCGAACACAGCACGTTCAGCAAACCACGTAGCCTCGAATGAAACCGTTTACCTGTGAGAAATTCCATCACAACCTGTCGGGTCAGAGCATACATAAGTACAGTGTACGTGCCTTCTTGCTCTATCGACCTGATGGTGCTGCTTCTCGAGGAATTCGAGCGAGTGGGGCGGGGGGACGTTTTGCCAAAGACTGGTGCTTCCATTCCTCTCGCCACCCCCCCCCCCCCCCCCCCCTCCTACTCGCAGCATGCAACCCCTAGGCTGTGCTCATGAATATTTGAAACTCGAAACAAGCTGCCAACTAGGAAGAGCGACAATACACTTCACATCCTCTTGTCCCTGCTGCAGTTTTGCAAGTGTTTGCATTAAAAATATCGTTACTTCTGCATGCGGAAATGATGTCTCCGTCTTTGGTTGTGTTTCCTCTGCGATTGACAAAATTTATTTTTCCTTTCATAAAAGTAATTGGGTTGAGTTTTCTGCATATACATACGCGTTAATAGTTTGTATTCTCTAACAGCAATTATATATACTCATATTTCTTTTGGTGAAAATAAACAAATGAAAAGAACTTCCTCTTTACTAGAGTAATAAAGTTATGATCCAAAATGAAGCCTCATTATAAATCAAAATATCCTTAATTAAAGTAGTAGATTAGAAGAATTCTCAGAAGAACTCAGTTTTTCCATCTCCTAAGCAACCATCCTTCAATCCATCCTTTAGAGGCTTTGTCTATGATTTAATTGACAGATCAACGAGACTTGAATCAACACAGGTATACATCGACGAACAAACGCACGCACATGCCTCTAGCGGAAACCGTAGCTCCGAGCAACGCCGAGTCGTAAGAAACAAATCGTTAAGAGAGAACACATCACCCTGCGTATATATATGCACATACGTACACACACACACACACACACACACACATACACACACAACACCTCGTCCCCTAAACGCGATGCTAGGGACAATATTCCGTTCCACCTGACGGGAGACAAGAAGCGAATCGCCGAACGCGATCAGAGATAAAATGAATTGAGCGTGAAAAGGAAGTGTGAGATGGAGGGAGGGAAGATCGGGTGAACGATATGCCCGAGAATGCGATGGAAGCGGAAATAAGGGGAAATCGACAGAAAGAAAAAGATGAAGTGTAAACAGAGATACGATCGCTCAACGACGTTTTAGATCCGATTGATGTTTCAGGTTTGGTTTTGGGTTATTCTCTGGTCGAATTTTTATCCGTTTGTTTATTCATTCATTTTTATCTTTTATTAGTTTATTCATTATTTTTTTCTCTTTTTAATTTATTCATTCATTTCCTCTGCCGTGCATTGAGTTATTAAGCCATAGAAAAGAATTGATCCTATTAGTACGTCAAGAATTTGATGAGCGTAGGAAGTTTTCGTAGATTTTTTTTCATTACTATTAATGGCTTTTGCAACACCAAGGAAATACTTGCCTAATATACACAAGTGTATCCATAAAATGATTTAAATTTTTTAAAAACAATTTTTTGCAGTGACAAACAACAGAAGGCTGTAACATATAGACCTTCGGTACTAGAGGCCTTCTTCTTTCCGAGTAAAGAGTCTTGGGACTCTTGAAATAAAAGTACTCATTGAGGACTACAAATTCCGCATATATTGAAAACACAGATCCCATATTGCAAGACTGTTGTGACGAAAATCAATAAATTTTATCATTGTATAGCAAAAGGATATCAATGAGGTGATAGGTACTCTCTCTCTCTCTCTCTCTCTCTCTCTCTCTCTCTCTCTCTCTCTCTCTCTCTCTCTCTCTCTCTCTCTCTTATATATATATATATATATATATATATATATATATATATATATATATATATATATATTTGTATACATACTGTATACACACACGCACATATATATATATATATATATATATATATATATATATATATATATATATATATATATATATATATATATATATATATATGTATGTATACATACTGTATATATATATATATATATATATATATATATATATATATATATATATATATATATACTTTACTTTACTTTACTCTACTTTAAGGGCTGTTTTTCTGGTCCTATACCTCAGAGCAACCCTGCTCCCTACAGGACCTCCACAGGTTCGTTCGAAAGCATTCAAAATTTCACACCGCATATTGCTCGTTTATTGTCAAATCCACACTATAGAAGCACTTTGAGAGCAAGAAAGTCTTCAGTTTCCTCTTGAAAGCCTTAATATCTTCAGTCTTTCGAATGTCTAGTGGGAGTTTATTACATAGTTTCGGGGGGCGCATATTTAAAGGCTCTAGACTGCCTACAGTACAGTAGACATATTATTTTAATAATAATGATAATAATAATAATAATAATAATAATAATAATTATTATTATTATTATTATTATTATTATTATTACTTGCTAAGCTACAATCCTGGTTGGAAAAGCAGGATGATAGCTGGAGGCTCCAACAGGAAAAATAGCCCAATGATGAAAGTAAATAAGAAAATAAGAAAATTTTTAAGAGGAGTAACAACATTAACATAGATATCTCCTATATAAACAATAAAAGCTTTAGCAAAAGAAGAGGAAGAGAAACAAGACCGAACAGCGTACAGCGTGCCCAAGTGTACACTCAAGCAAGAGAACTCTAACCCAAGACGGTGGAAGACCATGGGTATAGAGGCTATGGCACTACCAAAGACATCTAGGTTCGAATAATTTGAAACCATCTGTAACTATTCTCTCTCTCTCTCTCTCTCTCTCTCTCTCTCTCTCTCTCTCTCTCTCTCTCTCTCTCTCTCTCTCTCTCATCACATAAGCTACTGTAGAAATATGACGTGGAACAGTCTTGTTTATTGCACTATAATTTATTCTTAACCCCACAAACTTGTATACGCGACCAAGTAAAAAGCAGAAGTTTTGTTGCCCAGAAAGCAATATCATTTTTCTTTTATTCGAAATAACACATGTATGTATGTATAAACTGGGATAAACATAAAATGATAGTGTATTTCACGAAAAGGCTTTCAAAACAAAAATGTAGTATATGAATAAAAATTTACTTATTTTATAAAGGCCATGTGAAGAGCAGGCAGGTTATTATTATTATTATTATTATTATTATTATTATTATTATTATTATTATTATTATTATTATTCAAAATATGCATGTGATATTAACCTGAAAAAATATCTTCTTGCAAAGTAAACCCCCATGAAATATATATATATATATATATATATATATATATATATATATATATATATATATATATATATATATATATATATATACATACATATATATATATATATATATATATATATATATATATATATATATATATATATATATATATATATATATATATTATTGCATCCCCTTTCTTTATCCACAGTTATATTGTAAGGACTTACTGTACAAGTCTCAGAATTAATTGGAGTAGGTTATTTACCACCTATATCTTTTTTTAAGATAAATCTGACACCAATTATATATGATATAAATGGGAACCAGAAAATGGTGTTCGAGGGGAACTACTAAAGACAGATTACAAGAACAGGTGTATTTCTATTTTTAAAAAAATCCTCAAATTTTACATTGGACTTATTTTCCGAATGTTTTTTTTTTCACGTTTTTATCGTCGCCAACGCCTTTTTCTGTGTCTATTTACTTTTTATGCCGTTATTCTATAAGATATGCTTTGAATTATAAGTATATTTTTGTGAATAGGGTCATCATTATTCATTATCACCCTTCTAACCTCCATGAAATAATTTTCAAAAATTGAAGCGGTGACTTGGGCAACTACTATTTAAATATTGCAGTTTATCTCTCGTAAATATTTAATTTTAGAACAATAACATTGTATAAATGTTCTTTATCCATTTAAATTCAATTTATGAACAAGGAAAGATTTAACTTCATGAACTTACGGAGGTCAATATCCTATTCCAGTTTCCAGAGCTGATTCAATCACATCCTACGTCGGTGGGAACGAGACATCTGAGATAGCAGTTTTTTTTTTTTTTGTAAGGTAGCGTTTAGCCTCTTTGCAGACCTTTATATAAGTGTTTTCGAAGAACGCTGTAAAAGTATGTATGGTGTGGAACTATATAAAAAGGTGTTTGGTTTTAATCAGCTTTATATATCTTTATTTTCTCTATATTCTTTACACATTCTCCTCTTTCCTAATACACTTGACAACACTGAAATTACTAATTGATTGAAGTACTCCCAAGAGATTAACTACTGCTCCGTAATTGTTCAGTGGCTACTTTCCTTTTGGTAAGGGTAGAAGAGACTCTTTATGTATGGTAAGCAGCTCTTCTAGGAGAAGGACACTCCAAAATCAAATCATTGTTCTCTAGTCCTGGATAGTGACGTAGCTTCTGTACCATGGTCTTCCACTGTCTTAGGTTGGAGATCTCTTGCTTGAGGGTACACTCGGGCAAACTATTCTATCTTGTTTCCCTTCCTTTAGTTATTTTTAAGTTTTCATAGTTTATATATGAAAGATTTATTTTAATGTTATTATTGCTCTTAAACTTCTCTTGTAGTTTTTCCTTATTTCCTTTTCTTACCCTGTTGGAACCCTTGGGCTTATAGCATCCTGCTTTTCAACTAGGGTTTTAGCTTAGCAAATAATGATAACAACAACAACAACAACAACAACAACAATAATGATAATAATAATAATAATAATAATAATAATAATAATAATAATAAATGAACTATATATTACAGTAATGTAAAGTCGTCTGATTCTCGGTATCATATCGATAGTTTTTTTTTTTTTTTTTTATCAAAAGGGCATTCAATTATAAATTTCCTTGGTTCATTAGATGATATTATTTTCAAGATCTTATTCAAGTTTACGCATCACTCTTCTGCGTGTGAGCAAATCTATACCTTAATAGAAGGCGTTGGAAGTCCTATAGGATTTTTCCACGATTTCTCCAATAGAAATTATTTCATTCTTTGTCTAGCACATTATTTCTTCGTTTTCATAAGGATCATAGGAACATTTGGAGTATGCTTGGGATCACCATCGTTCCAAAAATGTTCGGAACCTAGTGATCGGGAGACCCACTTTAAAACTTCGCTGATATACAGTATAATGTATACTGTAAACTGGAATCTAATAGAAATATCTAGTGAATGCATATTACGCATTCAGAGGCATTCATATCAGGCAATAAAAATTTTGTTAAGTGTATTAGATCATACAAACTCCCCTCATGCCTTGGGAAATAGAAGTTATTATTTCTATCACAACATAGTAATAGAAGTAAATGCTACAAGTAGTGTAATATTCTAATTAGAAGGAGGATTTGTTAAATTGATATACTCTTGGACAGGTTAATAAGAGAATTAATTGGTTGATAAGTAAAACCATTAAAGAAAAATGGTATTTCAGAGGAATATTTACACAGGTCCATTTTTTAGTAACTCTGGTGCCCTTATCTAAACCAGGCCAGAGGAAAGTGAGTGAAAGAATGGAAATAGGAATGGCTTATTTAATCTTAAGAAAGCTGTTATTGTTGTTGAAGATTGTCGGTCCCTTGTGACCAGACACAGGTTCTTGCTGCAAAATCTGCATGTATAGAAGATTGTGATAGGATTGCAACTGTAATGTGGATCTTTCATAATCTGTTGCACTCTGAGTGACCAGAAACAGACTTTACCTTTTAGATTCCAGCATAGATAAAGTTTGTAAAATCTCAGCTTTACTTTAAATTAGTTGCTCCGTTACAAAATATTCATCTGCTCTTCTCTAAAATTTTATTATCCCAATGGGATGTAAAAATCAGTGTATTTTAGCTCAAACGGAGTCCTACCAGTCTGAGATAAGTACGTAACATCTGTCAGATTATTATTATTATTACTAACCAAGCTACAACCCTAGTTGGAAAAGCAAGATGCTATAAGCCCAAGGGCTCCAACAGGGAAAAATAGCCTAGTGAGGAAATGAAATAAGGAAATAAATAAATGATGAGAATAAATTAACATTATATAATTCTAAAAACAGTAACAGCGTCAAAACAGATATGTCCTATATAAACTATTAACAACGTCAAAAACAGATATGTCATATATAAACTATAAAACGACTCGTGTCAGCCTGGTCAACATAAAAACATTTGCTCCAACTTTGAACTTTTGAAGTTCTACTGATTCAACTACCACCAATTCACACATTTCGAAACCACCCATCACCAGTTTCCCCCGGTTGCGGTTAAACTCCACTTTTAGTGGGCCCCTTTCCCTTTCTTTTATAGTAATCTGGCTTGGGCTACGTAGAGTTATTAAGTTACTTGTCCCATTAAGTGTGTGATTTTAAAACGGTGACCATACAGACACTTTAGAGACAATACCTGCACAACATTGAGATTCGTGCCTCTGGTCAGGTGCCATTGACGTTATCATTCCAGGTGGAAGAACGCCCCCGAAAGGTCAGCTTTAAGATAGTGGTAGCACCGTTAATGAGATTGGCTTGTTGACACGTGGTGCGTACATTCGCATGTACTCTATGATATGAAGGGGATATGAAGAAATAATTTCGTTATGGAATAACTTCTATGTAATGTTTTCTCATACTTATCGGGATTTTTATGCACAGATCTTCTAGGCTTTTTCCTCTCAAACCAGTTTTATGCAAGTAAAACTGCCGTCACAACATCGAGTAACAAGGACATTTTGATTGGGAATGACTCATAAATTCCATAATTATAATAAATTTCATGCTTAGAGATCTCTTGCTTGAGGGTACACTCGGGCACACTATTCTATCGTATTTTTTGTCCTCTTGTTCTTTTGGAGTTTTTATCCTCTTGTTATTTTCAAGTTTTTTATACTTTATATAAAAAAGATTTATTTTAATGTTATTATTGTTCTTAAACTTCTTGTAGTTTTTCCTTATTTCCTTTCCTCACTGGGCTATTTTCCCTGTTAGAGTCCTTTTGCTTATAGCATCCTGCTTTTCTAAATAGGGTTGTAGCTTAGGAAATAATAATAATAATAATAATAATAATAATAATAATAATAATGTTTAGAGTAATAATAATAATAATAATAATAATAATAATAATAATAATAATAATAATAATAATGATGATGATGATGATGATGATACTTCTTCTTATACCCTCTTAGAACAGTAACGTCGATTTTAGATGCATAGTTGCATACCTCCACCTAGATTGAGCCTTTCATTTGAGAACATACAAAGTTCTTTGCAAAACTAGTTTTTTTTTATTTTAATTAAATAAATCTTATATGTTTAAGGTAATTTGCGTTTAGCGCCGTTGACAGTTGATGCTGCATTGTCATAAGAAAATTAAAGTTATGAAATAATATGTTGGTTTATCCCACGGCTGACCTGAATTCAGAGACATGATGCTTGTGAAATTTCTTACAAAAATTTCATATTAGAGTAGTTGATTAACGTGACTGTTTAAGTAGTATTTATGAGTCAGTTCAGTGCTATTGATCTTCATAAAAGGTATTATTATTATTATTATTATTATTATTATTATTATTATTATTATTATTATTATTTTTATTACTACTTGCTAAGCTACAACCCTAGTTGGAAAAGCAGGATGCTATAAGCCCAGGGGCCCCAACAGGGAAAATAGCCCAGTGAGGAAAGGAAATAAGGAAAAATAAGATATTTCAATAATAGTAACAACAATAAAATAAATATTTCCTATATAAAATATAAAAACTTTAACAAAAGAGGAAGAGAAACTAGATAGAACAGGGTGACCGAGTGTACCCTCAAGCAAGAGAACTGTGTCTTTTAGTAAGATATGTATTTTTTAAAATTATATTGTTTTCAGCTTTTTCATACATAATTTACAGTACGTTTGATTTGTGTAACTTTCTTTTATTTTTATTCATCCAACAGTCTTGTTTTTTGTAAGCATTGTTTGTAACATTGAGATTAGCAAATTCAATTTAATATTATCAGCTTTGAATAAATTCACTGAATGTTTTTTTTTTTTTTCTTATGCAATTACTTGACATCTCCAGCATATCCTTTTTAATTAACGTAATAGGATTTTTTTGAGTGTTAGAGCTTCTGTTAATTCAAAATTCAATCCATAAGATAAGGGATAGTAACTTTGGTTCTGTTTTCTGCAATCGTAACAGACTTTCACAATCACCTGATTTTTATTTCTATTTCCATTCTGTTTCTATTTATTTATATTTTATTTTATATTCATATTCCTTAGGGAATGTAATCAATATTTCTCTATTCAAATCACTTTTAAAGGAAAGGAGGATGGGGGAATAAGTAGTTAACCTTAGGGAAAGGAACAATCATTGTCTGAAAAGGTTTACCAGTAGTCGGAAGACGAGAATAATAATATAAGAGAAACAGGTTTAGCTCAAGACTTCTGTCATAAAGATGAAATTTCGTGACTTGGGTGTTGAGTGACTAATTGAAAAGAGAATTTGTATTTATGGATTTTGGCACATGTGGCCCACCGTTTGGCCTGGGAGGCCATTCAGCACCCAAGTGCACCTGTTGTGGACTATTCGGTTGCACTATAAAGTAAAATGTAGGGTATCGAACAGGAAGATGAGAGGAAGAAAGCGGGCATGGAGCTATATTTGAAAGCTATAAAGTTAGTACAGCTAGGAGCCAAAGGGGTTGCTGAATATTCAGACGAAATAACTTTAATTCAGATCCATCAAAAATGATACAAAAAAGGAACTTTCAAACGTGAGAGCCCCATTTCAGAGAACAGCTGGGATAGAAATATAATTTTTTGCCTTGGGTTTTGTAAATTGATTAAGAAATTAAATCAAACTACTCAACGTGGACCTAGTATTTGAATTGTCTGATCTTTGAGACGTGGGAAATAAACTTGAACAATTCATCTTAAAGAACAGACTATTCTGATAACACAAACGACTCGATGCTATGAGAACAAAATAAATTTTCTCCCCAGAAAGAAGAAAATTCAACACCCTGAGATTGTTTAATGCACCCTGACCTTCAGAAAAAATTGTAAAAATTAAACTTATTCTTTTTAGAAAATATGAAAGTCATAGATTGGCTTTGACAGTTATTATAACACGAGTTGTTGTGTTTACAGTGACTAAATCAAAATACTAAAATGCAAAATATGATTTACTCGGTCCAGTGTCCGTAGGGTGTCATTGTTACCTATCTTATTTGCATTGAATCAATGTAGTCCCTTAAAGTTTCCATTTACATCAGCAAGATTGTTCAGTCTTCACTAAGTCACTCTATTTGTCGTGAACTTGGAAATGCCTCGAGTGTTGAACCCTTGTAGTCGTAACAGGAATTAAATTAAAGATGTGTTGACTCTGCATGGAAGACTGGATAATAATCCCGCTTAGACTACATGGAAGACAGGACAATAATCTCGCTTATAAGCACATTTAAAATACGCTGTTAATTTATATTTCCATTAATGTACATTTCAATTAACAATATGATGTACATCCTTAATTAATGTTACTCCATAATGTAAATACATTTGTGGCAGCTCAAGTTCAACTGATTACCACCCAATTTCAGTACCTCCCATGTTATCTAAAGTTTTTGAACGTCCTTTGGCAAAACGTCTAAACAGTTTTGCTGAGGGTAACACTTGGAAATTTGCTTTCGTAAAAGCCTTGGAACACGTGATACCTTTCTTACAATCTCCAATGCGGTACAGAAATTCCTTGGTTGTGGTCAGGAAGTTCGTATGATTGGCCTTGATTTTAGTGCTGCCTCTAACCAAGTTAATCATGAGGCCCTTGTTTTCAGACTCAAATAGTTAGGAATGAATGGATTTTTTCTTAGCATCATTATTGAATTTTCGATTAATCGATCGCAAAGAGTTGCTGATGGGCACCATAGTGAATATAGAAATGTGATATCTGGTGTCCCTCAGGGCAGTGTTCTTGGCTTATTACTTTTCATGATATACACAATGAAATGTGGTTTCGCCTAGAAAACAAGTTCGTTGCAAATACAGATGATGCTACTCTCTTTACATCAAATGTATCTCCTAAATGTAGATCTAGGGTTGCTGAATTCATTAATAGAGATCTAGTTAAAGTTTTTGCGTGGTGTAAATTATGGGGCATGAAGTTGAATCCTAACAAAACTTAAAGTATGATTGAAAGTAGGTCGAGGACAGTGGCTCCTCAACATCCGGATCTCAGCATTGATGAGGTTTCTATAACTCTGTATAACTTACAATTTTAGGTGTGATTTATGACAGCAAATTTACTTTTGAGAAGCACATTAGGTCTGTCTCTTCTTCATTGCACAAAAAGCAGGCTTATTGCGAGTCTTTTAAGATTTTCGGTGATCAATCTATTCTGAAGAAGTGTTTTAACTCTTTCGTTTTACCATTTTTAAAATATTGTTCTCCTGCCCGGTCTCCAGCTGTTGAATCTCATCTTGATTTGTGAGACAGAAACTTGCTGTCTATTAAATTTCTTTCTCCTAATCTAGATATTAATCTCTGGCACCGTCATTCAATTAGTTCATTGTGCATGTTGGATAAGATTTTTCATCATTCTAACCATCCTTTGCATTCAGATCTTCCATGACAGTACTATCCTGTTCGTAATACTAGGAATGCAGTTAGTTCTAATAGGCATGCCTTCTCCATCATGACACTCAGTACTGCACAGTATTCTAGAAGTTTCATTTCAGCTGTGATCAAGTTGTGAAATGATCTTCCTAATCAGGTAGTTAAATCGGTGAAACTTCGAAAGTTCAGACTTGCAGCAAATGTTTTTATGTTGAATAGGCTGACATAATTTTTTTTTTATAGTTTATATATGGAAGATCCATTTTAATGTTACTGTTCATAAAATATTCTATTTTAATTGTTCTTTACTTCTCTTATAGTTTATTTCCTTTCCCTTTCCTCACTGGGCTACTTATCCGTGTCGGAGCCCTTGGGCTTATAGTATCCTGCTTTCCCAACTAGGGTTGTAGCTTAGATAATAATAATAATAATAATAATAATAATAATAATAATAATAATAATAATAATAATAATATATCAATTTATACAGTAATTCATTCGTGTTTGATAAAATATGTATGGCTAATCAAAAAAGGTAGACTGATAACTATGCATTTCAATGTTCATTATATACAATAAAATGAAAAAATACCACTGACACTTTCTTACGTTGCCCTGGTAAAGTAGTGGTCTTAGAGTGTGTTGGCGGACTATTGAATTTGGCTGTACATGCATGTCTGGTTATCATACATTCATGAATATTCTGTTGAATAGTTTTTCATTTAATTTTAAATACATATCAGTTTTTTCCCCATTGATCAAGCTATACTTAATCTTATACTGATCTAGTTCGTGTTTGTTTTTAGTTGAATACAATAAGTGTATCTTATTGTTATAGTTTACCCTTTAAGTTGGTGGCTATTCGTTTTCTTTCTTTAAAAGTTAAATGTTCGTGAAACATCTTTTAAGGCACACTAATATAAAAAGAAATTCTCATCCTTCGGGTCACTCTAAAGTCTGGTTGACGCCCATCCATCATCCACGTATCTCGAATACATTAAGTTTACGTTCCATCGCAAATTATATGATGCATACATTAGTATGCCAGAACAGGCTGAGATTATTTGGGATAACCTTAACCTTAAATACTAAATGACATAAATCAAATGTACCGAAAATCATGGTAATTATACAATCATACTCGTGACCTTCGTATCGTGTCACTGTGTCAGTAATCTTTACCAATCCGGTTTCTGTTCCGAACTCGTCAGCTGATTCTAGCGCAGTGAAACCATCAAAATCCACCCCGGCATCCTCATTTCTATTTTAACCATACATCATTACTGGTCTAAGTGAGTCTACTGAAAAGACCTAAAAAAATAATAGTGAAGATATTTCTTAAATGTTGGAACCAGTGAGAATGGGAACTAGGGAGTTAGACATTCGTAAATTATAACGTTATTGTATCTCTGAATTTGGCCCATGTTCCTCAGCGCTGGGGTCAGGGAGGCGATTCAGTGCCATATTGTAACGTTGTTTTATGCAGCGTAGACTTAATTTCACTGGAAATGTGCTTGTGAACAAATGTCTATATAATGTAATTACAGTTTCTTTTAGCGTTTAACAGTGGTTGTAAATGTGCTCCTTTATTATATTGTCTATAAATAATGTTAATTTAGCATTCGAATTACTCAAAAAAAATAAAAAAAATAAAGCAACATGACTGAATAATTTTGAAAACGGTGATCTTATGATTAGCAGTGTTTCACAACATCACTTGAGATTTCTTGACATTTTATTTTTAGCCATAGACGCTGATGTATCGAAAGAAAAACTTCCACTTACACTATACCAGCAACAGTCAATTTGTTCATGGACATTATTACCATGGTTTTGTCTATTATGTATTTTATAGGCCTAATAGTAATTTTACTTCTCTCTCTATTAAACGTCAAGCTTAATTATCAAATTCCGGTTCTTCTAGATTAGTAGAATTTGTATTATCTAATGTATTTTACCAAACTTCAAAGTAAATGATCCTGTGTTACTTTAACTGTCCGTATAAATTATTAATAGTGTATTTCCTTTTATTATAGTAGGGGCACTCTTTAATGTCTCGTGAATGTAAGATAGCTTTATGGCAGAAGCAATTACCATATTGAAAACTAGTAAGGGTCAATTATCATCGGCTTTAATTATGTTGTTTGACAATTGTATTGAATGGGTGTTTTTTTATTATTATAGATTCTTTGCGTGACTGAAGCTAAAGTTTGCAGAAAATAAGTTGGAAACATTGTGAATCGAAAATACTTTCTTTGTAATTTCGATCGATATTCATTATCTAGTGCAGTGTTTCCCAACCTTTTTTAAATGATTACCCCAAAATTTTATTTCCAACTAATCAATTACCCCATTGAACATATACCCGGTAACATCGGATGTTTTATTGCAGCCACCTGATGAACTGTATGGATCATGTAGCCCGCTATTGGCTGCTTATAGTTAAGGATCCAAAACAAATGAAAACTTTTCCATTTTAATGGATATCAAAATGAACCATCATCAGTCCAGAATATTCAATGTAACAATATTAATAGATATTATTTAGTAATCACTTATGTTTGCTCTGGTTATTCAGTGTGAATTATGGCAATAATTATGGGAATGTGAATAACTCAATTTCAGAACATCTTGATTACCCCAAAAATGCGGGTCCATTACCCCACTGGGGTAATTTACCCCAGGGTTGGGAAACACTGATCTAGTGTATCGATGGGTTTTTAATCTTATTCTTGGAATTTTTTTAAGTTACATCCCTGTCAACACTAACTGTTTTTGTCACAATGATTAGATTTATATTTATTTTTTTTTCATATTAATCCGTTAGTAGTTATATAAAAGTGATAAACTTATTGGAAATAAGTTGACGAGAAAATTTCCGGTAAACCATCGAAACCTCTGTCGGCTATTTTCATAGATGAAGTAAGAAATCAACAAAGGAATTCAAAGCACAACTGTTAACAAGAGAGAAAAAGAGTTAACTAAATATATATGTTAAAATATTAATTTTTCCTTTACTGTTAGTTTCACAGTAACCGTGAGATTAAAGAAAACTTGGTGTTGTTTCCGTACTAGGATGTCAGTCATTGAAATAGGAACAGGTAACGTCACCTTTGTATATTACAATTTATAGAATTTAATGTTCTCCAATGGTAAGCCACACTACTATTCTGGAGAGAGAGAGAGAGAGAGAGAGAGAGAGAGAGAGAGAGAGAGAGAGAGAGAGAGAGAGAGAGAGAGAGAGAGAGAGAATGTGTAAGATGTAGTAAAATTGAACAATCAAGGATAACCTTTGCGAAATAATTCCTTATAAAAGATAGATAAAAAATCAAACAAACTGCAACTTATGGTTAAAGGATAATTATGTTTTTAAAAATTATTGTTTTCGTTGTAAATTGCACTATAGATAGTAAAATCTTATCTAGTGCCCCGGAAGTATAGTTTTATTCCTTTAAGAAATTAATGGCCCCATGTCTCAAAACAAACAAAAGAAATATTTTTTTTTTCATCACGAATATGACAATTTTTTTTCGATAAGTTCCTTGATTAGATTTTTTATCAAACCAATTAAGAGGGGTGGCTTTCAAAGATACCTTATACCAAGTCCTGTTACCCACTTACCTATGAGGACCCAACTGTTGGTGTAATTTGAATTTCCAGTTGCATTTGTAACAACCATTAACTGACGCTGAAAGTGTAATGTGACAATAAACTCCTAGTTTAGGGGTAGCCGTGGGAATTAATACAATAAAACTCCATACGTAATACTTGACATTATCTTTCTATATCAAAGAAATTCATAATATTATCCTACAATCCCCTATCAATTAGTACGCAAACTTTTGGTCTATCTAATCGTGGACTAATTGGGCCAGATTTTCATATTTACAAATAATGCAAACGATGTACAAAATAGCAATATATTTCTTTTGAAAAAAAATCTGAAATTCCAAACCTGCATCTTTATTTTTCCAGCGAACATCTTAAGCATCATTTATAACAACAGCATTTTTATAACGCTCACATGATCCAATTCATTCAAATTGGAACAGGACATTAACCCCTCCCCCCCAAAAAAATACATTACAAATTTCGCTACTTTGTTGGGACAGTCAACTTTAATTTGTACGAGTGGAGACTCCTTGTTCGTCCCAGCCAACCAGAAGTACTATTTTCCCTCTTTCCCAAAGTACTAATACTGACGCAAGTTATTGGCTGAAGCTCATAGAAGAGCCGTTATTGAGTGAATGTCTCTGTTGAAGTTGAAACTGTTTTTATGGTGGCAGTTTTCGTAACGTCTGACGGTGTAGGCCTACCTCTACCGTAGCAGTGAATGTTCTTGCCTGGTTTCATTGGTGTTACGTGACGTGAAGGTAATCTTGTTCGTGTTTTTTGGAAGTTTTATTGTATTTGCTATGCATGTACTGTTGACCTGGTGTCACAACCTTAGTATTGTTAGGCTCAGGCCTTCTCCATCATGAGGCTCAATCCTACATAGTACTCTAGATTTTTTGGATTTTTTATTCTAGCTGTGACAAAGTTGTGGAATGATCTTTCTAATCGGATGGTTGAATCGGTAGAACTGCTACACTTCAAACTTACAGCAAATATTTGTATGTTGATCAGGCTGATATAAGTTTTTTACGTTCTATATTTGAAGTGTCTTTTAATGTCAGTGTTGTTTTTTTTTTTCAATATTTCGTTTTGATTTTTCATTGCTTCTTATCGTTTATTTATTTCCTGTTTCCTTTCCTTACTGGGGCATTTTTTTCCCGTTAGAGCCATTGGGCTTGTAGCATCATGCTTTTCCAACTAAGGTTGTTGCTTGGCTAATAATAATAATTAATGGGATGTGTGTAGGATGGCGGCCACCTGCATGTATGATAGCGGCCGCCTTATTTTCAACTTTATCGGAAACTTGTATAGAATATTAACTGTTCAGAATGTTATAAATATCCAGGGTAAGTACTTACTATACCGATATACAAAGATTTTGAAAACCATCTAATTCGACGTGAAATTTATAAGTCGAACGAGCTCTGTACCTTGCCACGCAGTTTCTCGCTCCCATAGTTCCTAGAATTCCCTATAGATGACGTTCTGATCGAATCAACAGCGCCATAGCGGCGGAATTCTGAATTATTAATCGGCCGCGGCAATTTGAAACGACCCAATGGGACCCCACTTGACCTGGGGATTAACTAGGATTAACTTTTTCACCCAATCATAACTCATTTTTTCTAAAAATTCAAATACGGAAACGGGAGCACCCATCGAGGGTCGGAAATGCTCATTCTTTACCAACGCGGCGCGATGGCAACTAACCAGTGTGTAGATACTTGTGAATCTTTTTTCAATTCAGTCAATCCTAGTATGTTGAGGATTATGAACTTTACAACAAGTGCTGAGTTTACAAAATATTTATATAAAATGGGACTTTTAGGCGACTTTTCCGGCATTTGTGCAAAATGTCATATCGGTGAAATGCGCTACAAGTATGATGGAAAATCGGCGAATAGTGGAAAAGCTAAGTTTTTTTGGCGTTGTTCATATAGTTATTGCCGAAAGAAGATCGCCCCTAACCACGGTAGCTTTTTTTCACGATCAAAGCTACCGTACGAAGATGTGTTTGTTATATTAGCAAGTTTTATTTATGGTTTTTCTCAGAACCAGATTCTCCCTATGTACAAAAAGTTTGCCTCTCACACACTAGTTGATTGGTACAACTTCTGTCGCGACGTGTGTGCGGACATCTTAGTGATGGACAGTAATAAAATTGGCGGACCAGGACATATCGTCGAGATAGACGAGAGTAAATTCGGAATAAGTAGGGGGCCGTTGTAGAGGTTACGAATAAACCCGCAAGCTGAACAGGAAATAATGTAAGTACAACCCTCTCCGTTTCTGGTTTGTGTGATCGCGGCCACATGTATGCATGATGTCGGCCGATTAAGAATAGGCAAGTGTAAGGGGGGTCGCAGGGGGGCGGTAGCCCCCCCGTTTAGGTGTTTAAGAATAATTATACGGCTATGTACGGGGGGTCGCAGGGGGGCGTTAGCCCCCCCGTTAAGGAGAGACACGTGTTGTAGGTAAGGTTAGGTGGGCCCATTCAAGTTAGGCAGTGTTCTATTCTAGAGTTTTGGCAGAACATTCTGTTGTAGAACAACGGCCACGTCTTACGAAGGGTTAGAAAACGGGAAGAAATTCCCGTTTTCTATGTCCGCGGGAGGACCTGGCCGCTGATCTACAAAGGCCCCTAATTAATAATAATAATAGTGATTTTAGGCCACGCTTAGATTTCCATCCATGCTGGATTTGTACTATAAATAATATTGTTTTGAATGTCAATGGATGATGATGATTTGAGATCATGCTTAGATTTTCATCCATGCTGGATTTTTACTTAAAATTGCATTTTGAATGTCAATGTTAGGCTAATTGCAAAATGCAAAAAAAAACTATTGAACTGTTCTTATTGAGAGAATGATAGTCAAGTGAAGTGGAAAGAAAACTTGATTTAACCGATTTTGACCTTCATTACATCCATAATAACAGCAACCAGTTCGGCTACTTAAAGTTAGTCGAATTGGTTGTTCTGTTTGTTTGCGGTTGAAATGAAGGTCAAATTCGTTCAAATCGCGTTATTTACTACAGGAAAACATTTATTTTCTGTTCGAAATGAGAATCTGTAATAGAGTAAAACTTTACCAACACTTTATAGGAGTTACCATTGAAATTTATGGTTAGGCATGAATCTTAATGTTTGCAAATATAAAAGGGAAACAGATTTATATAATGATTCAAGCCTTACTTGAGGATTTTATATATGGCCTTCATCAAAAGCAAAATTCCACAGCCATATCCCTAAACAAAGAAATTCTTCGATCAGCTTAATAGTTTTATGAGAAGGTAACCCGTGACTAGGTAGGATACTGTGTTAGGTTAGATCTAGAAGCCACCATGCATATAGAGGTCAGAATACATCCAGAAAGTAGAAGACTTCCCTAAACCTACAATTGTGCATAAGCCAAAAGGATTTCTGTTTTTTTTTTAACCCCTGATTATGGTGTGCACCTTTAGGCCATGATAGTAGTTGGAAAACTTCCATGTAATTGTCCTAGTCTAATTATGCAAATTTGTGTGTTCGTTACAAGTTGGGGTAAAATTACAATTTTAACCAACATTGTATTTCAGATAGTAAAATTTTGATTTTCTGCCTTATTCTTGGCATTTTGAACAAATTTTATCTACATTTGTTCCGTAACTGACATACAAACCACGCTATTTAAAAGGGGTACAGTGGTACCTCTACATACGAATTTAATCCGTTCCACAACCGACTTCGGATGTAGAAAATGTTCAGATGTAGAAACGAATTTTCCCATAAGAATACATTGAAATAGGATTAATCCGTGGTTGAGCCCAAAAACCTATGATAACTCCTTAACCCACGAAGGACGACCCGTCCATTTAATGGATGCATTAATTGCTACCAACTAGCGACCGTCTATATTGTGGATGCATTTTTTCATCCTTTCTCCCTCCTACATATGACTTTAGCTCCGCCTTCTATTGACGTCACAGGCTACTTTAACCAATCAGTGATCGTTTACAAAGCAAAGTTGCCAGAAATCTTATACTTTGAGGTTATAGGAGTGAACTAAGCATGCGCCGTTGGCTGTGGGGGTAGGTGCCGTTTGGCTTATCGATCGAGATTTTGTTATCTGTTGGCAGGATAAAAGATAACTTTTTTATGCAAAATTAAGAGTTAATTTGTTTTATAATGGCTAATATGGAATATCTTTATGATTCAGAAACAAGTGCTGATGATTTGGACAGCCATAGTGAGCATGATAGTGATGATTATATGACTGATAGCGATGTTTATGACGACGATCTTGACATTGAACCTGTTGCCTCATCCTGGGCACGTGTTTATCCGCCTGAAGGTATTGACTGTGGGAGTGATTTGGTTTTTACCCAAAGAAATGTAGGTCCTTTAGGGATTCCTAACCGTAATTCACAGCCTATTGAATACTTTTCTTTATTTATAACTGATGATATTATAGATATTCTTGTTCGTGAGACTAACATATATGCCAACAGATTTTTAGCTAGTAAGGAAGAGTGGATAAGAGAACATCCACGAAGCAAATACAGAATCTGGAAACCAGTAACTCATGAAAGAATGAAAAAGTTTTTAGCTCTTAGTTTGCTCATGGGATTGATAAAAGTGCAGGATATAAAAGATTTTTGGAGTACGGAGTACGTTTCGTTCAACTAGAATTCCTTTTTTTGGAGAAACCATGCCACGCGATGAATATCTTCTAATTAGTCGATTTCTTCATTTGAATGATAATACCTTGAATAAGCCCAGAGGTGACCCACAGTATGACCCATGGTTTCGAGTGCGCCCTCTTTTAGATTCCTGCAATAAGTTATTCAAGGATCATTACAATCTTCAGCAGACTATCTCCCTTGATGAAAGTATGATTGGTATGCGTAATAGGTGTGCATTTATACAATATACAGTATGCCCAATAAATGGCACTGTAGGTATGGGATAAAAAAGTTTGAACTTTGTGAAGCTTCCACTGGATATGTTTATCATATAGATTTGTATTCAGGGCGTGATTTTTATGCTACTGGAAGTCAGCAAGGCTTTACTCATACAGTAGTAATGAATATAATGGAGAAAAGCAAGGTTCTGAATAAAGGTTATCTCCTGATTACTGACAACTTATATACAAAGATTCCTCTAGCAGAAGCCCTACTAATACAGAAGACATCCCTCACAGGAACAATAAAGATCAATTCTAAATTTTTGCCTCAAATTTTGGTCAAGCAGAAGCTCAGCACAGGTGAAACTGTCTATGTAAGAAAAGGAAAGTTGCTTACCTGTGGTTTCAAAGAGAAAGCAACTCGCAAGCCAGTTTACCTTTTGACAACATATGCTCATGCTGAAAATGTCACATTGCAGACAGGACATGGAGAAAAAATCAAGCCTAGAGTCATAAATGACTATAATGTTGGTATGGGAGGTGTTGACCTTTCAGACAAAAAACTTTATCATTATGCTGCACAAAAGTCAACCAGGAGATACTGGAAGAAAATTTATAGTAATCTTATAGATGTATCAGTTCTAAATGCTTATATTATCTATCAGCAAAATACTGATAGGCCATTCAAGAGAGATGATTTTCTTCGTGACATTATTGAATGTCTGTCAATCCCAGATGCTGCATCTTACCCTCTCATTCCACAGTCGCCTGGTAGCCGACTTTCTAATTCACCAGGTCGTAATCCTATTCCTGTCAGTTCACCTGGTTCAAGCCATGTATATGCTAGGTTAGATGGTTGCAAGCAAAGATTATGTGCAGTTTGTCCCAAGCGCTCGAAGCACTGGTGTCCTAGATGCAATGCTGGCCAAAGCTGCAACATTACTTCAGGGTGAAAGTCGTCCTAAGAGGAAACATGAGGACAATGATGACCATGAAGACTGTCAGTAAATTCAAGTCAATAATTGTGGCTACTTTTGTGAACTCACTTGATAATTATGAATGTTGTAATATTTTTGTAAATCCGCGTTACCAAATGGTGAAAAAGTGTCACTTGATATGTTGATATATATTTTTTTCCAAGCTATCACTGAATAGAATAATCTGTTTTTTTTTAGGACTTTTTCAAAATTACATTCTTTACAAAATTAGCACTGTTATAACAAAAAGGAATAATAAGTTTTCAATATTAATCTTACCCGATGATCATGTAGCTGTCAACTCTGTTGCCCGACAGAAATCTACGGTCGGGATACGCCAGCGATCGCTATACAGGTGGGGGTGTACACAACAGCGCCATCTGTGAGCAGGTACTCAAGTACTTCTTGTCAACAAGAACTCAATTTTTCCTCTGTCGTGCCACCGGCTAGACCTACTTGGATACGCTGTTGATTCTGGAGTTATTGTTCACGATTTGGTGATGTATTTGCTCTAGAGTTTAGCCTTCGCGATTCAGGAAGCTTTATCATTAGCTTAGCAAGCTTTTGGAATTAATTTGATTTAATTATGGTGACGAAGAGAGTATGGACTCTCTTTCACTTTTAAATGGCCGACCCTTCCCTTAGACGGAAGTGTTGGTGTCGAAGAGAGTATAGACTCTCTTTCACTTTTTATACCCACCCTTCCCTTAGACGGAAGTGTGTTTAGGTTTTTGGTAATTTTGCTTAACAAAGTTATAGATTTATTTTATATCTCTCCGCCATTTATAGGCCTCTTCGATTAACTTCCATTTATTATAAACTTATAAAAATTAATTTTTATGTTTGTTTATATGCGACCTTTCCTAATAGTAGGCGGTCCTTACTTGGAACCGAAGTTAATTAACATTGAGCCCGTCATATCGTTTTTCCTGTTAAGAATTTATGCTATTTTAATTTTAATGTTTTTGAAAGAATTTCTTTGATAGTCTCGTACTGTTTTCAAAGTTGAACTAACGTTTTGTTTAGTCTCCGCAGTTGTTGACGTTCAGAACGTTCAACTTGCGCTCTATCGTTACGATAGAGAGAGAGTATTTCACGGTTTCACGTTGCAGTAAGAGTAAACCGATTCTAGCGTTTCGTTCATTCTTTCTTAGCTTAAATGGTTTTAATTCTAATAAAGGAACTTTTTATTTGGGAAACCTTTCAGTTTTTTTCCTTTAACAAATAATATGTTTTAACGATATATATAATTGGGCTCATCTCTCAGGTTCTAAGTCAAGAGAGAGAGAGAGAGAGATAGAGACGGAGGGAGAGAGAGGAGGATAAACGTTTCGTTCAAGCGGGTAACGTTGTTCTCGTTTTTTTGCTCTTCTCCCTAGTCGCTATAGGGGAAGAAGGTAAAACGTTTCTAGAGTTTTATTCTTGTTCCCAGGCTTTATGCGGTGAGAGATTTTAAACGTAGTTTATTTGATCTAGTGTTTAGTCTCTTTTCCAGCCACTAAATTCTTTATCTTTCATTATGTTTTTCTGTTACATTGTAATACTGTTTTCGCAATTACTACCTTTTAATGAAGGATAGGATTGCGTGTTTCAGGTACAAACCACTTAAAGTTTCGAGTTCAGTGAAATAAGTGCAAACAGAAAATCAAAAGTGATAAAGTGATATGCGCAAAGTGTTACAGTGTTGCGTTCGAGGGTTCGTCTGTTCGTGCCAGTTGTTCACCTAGTCCGATACCTCTTACAAGCTCCCAAGCCCAGGGGAGAAGTAATGTCGAAGGACTTATGGGTTCCACAGGCCTTGATCAACGAACAGACGTTTCCCTCCGTGGTTTCGGGTGTATCTACACACGTTGCCGACGTGATCACCCCACCCACACAAAGACGAGAGAGCCCATTTATTCCTCGTCTGCGGAAGAGGCTTCTCGCAGAAACCATGGACCAAATCTTGCAGCTTTTAAGTGCAAGTGGGTCCCTTCCGCGCAAGTCCAACGGCCTAGGTGTAGCCACTGGGTCAGTTCGGACTTGTTGCAGTACGACAACTGCACACCTCCCAAGAGAGGCAAGGTGGTACCGCAACAGGCAGTAACTCCGTCTGTTGCCGCACCAGCGGTTTTAGACCCTCAGTCACAACGGACAGTAGCTCCGTTCGTTGTTGTCTTTCATAGACCCTAGTGGTCCATGCTGCAGACTATACAGTCTCAGCTTGCTCCTTCATGCAGGAGTATCATGCTGGAAGGTTGACAATGCACCTGTTAACCTACAACCCGCCGAGGTTGTGCGCTCAGCAGATACTGCGGCTGTCTGCTCCCACCCTCCACTTGTGAGAGCTCCACCACCGATGCGCAGTCCACCCTGCCAGACGCATGTTCTTGCTGCACCATCTGCTAACATGCGTGAGCTACCGCATCAGCAGTGGGAAGGTTCTGTAGAGCTGCCGGGTTCCAGCACTATGCGGCATTCTCCGCAGCCCATGCAGCATGCTCTGCATACCTTACAGCATGCTCCGCATACCATGCAGCATGCTCTGCATACCTTACAGCATGCTCCGCATACCATGCAGCATGAGCCGCATACCTTACAGCATGCTCCGCATACCATACCGCATGCTCCTCAACCCACCGCAGCCCCTCCCACGCTCCAGCACTCTGCTTTTGTTGTTGCCAGCTCCCACACTCCGACTGCGGAGAAGGTTGACGATGCACCCGTAGGCCTACACCTCCCACGGTTGTGCGCCCGGCATGGCTTCCTGCTCTCACACTCTTGTTGTGAGAGCTCCTCCACTCATGCACAAGTCAACCCTGCCAGATGTATGATGACTCCCACACACAGAGCACTCCGTTGCCGTGCGTGAGCTACCACAAGCTGCCGTGTTTTGACACGGTGTGTCAGCCTCCGCAACACACTGTGGTTACCGCCACTCGCCAGCAGCAAACTAGTCAGTCAGGAGTTGAGGCTTCCCCACACAACTTTGGTTGTTGCCAACTCACAAACTGTCATACAGTTACATGACGTTGCCTTCTGGTCTGCTACTTATACACCAGTGCTGTATGTCCTCACGCTCCTGTTGTGGTTGACAGTTCAGTTTTTGACAGTTCACAGACTGTCAAGCAGTTTCATAACGTTGCCTTCTGGTCTGCTGCTTTTGCACCAGTGAAACCCTCACTGAGAGAACCTAGCTTTTCTCGGATATGGTTCCTGTAGATGAGAAAGTGCTGTTCTCCCTCCTTCTGATATTCCCTTGAGGACTCTTTCATTTGGAGAGGAGCCTTAAGCTGCTTAGCCTCCTATGGACTTTTATTTAAGCATAACATGCTTCCAGGGAGGGTAAATGGTTCCGCTTCAGTCGCTAACCCCGTCTGTTGCCACACCTGCTCCCATAGACCTTGAGCTTTGTTGCAAGACATGCAGTCCAAGCTTAGTCCTTGATAGAGGATTTTTTTACGGAGTCAGTGTGTCACTGGGAAGACGTTCAACAACCAGCAGAGGTGACTTGTTGTGACGCAGTGCGGCAACCTCAGCAACCCGATAAGGAGTTGTCTGTACTACCCAGACAGTCTAGACAGTTTCGGGTTGTCGCTGTACTTCCTCGCTTCCCCATGGTTGACAGTTCACAGACTGTGCAGCAGTACCATGATCTTGTGTCCGGCTCCGTCACGCATCCACCAGTGCGACCGGATTCAGCGAGTCAGACGTTGCCCACTCCGTTGCCGTTTCCTCATCAGTTTCGGATGAGGAACCCTCTGATGAGGACATGGCTGAACGAGAAGATCAATCCCCAGCCCTGCTATCCATCCAGAAGATGCTGAAGAAGGAATACGGCCCTGTCAGGCTGTGGATGAGTCTGGTTAGGACACTGTCATCCGTGGTGCATTTGGTGTCACTTGGAAGACTACACCTCCGTCCTCTTCGGTTTCATCTAGCTCTTCACTGGAAAAGGACAAGACGCTACAAGCGGTCTCGATCCCGGTTTTCGGAAGATAAGTCTGGTCTAACCTGAGGAAAGGACTTTATCAACCTTTTATAGGGTCTTCCCCTGACTGTTCAGACTCCCAACCACGTTCTCTTCTCAGACGCATCGGACGTAGGCTGGGGTGCGACCTTAGGCGGTAGGGAATGCTCGGGATTATGGAACTCGCGTCAAAGGACAATGCATTTTAACTGCAAGAAGCTTCTGGCAGTAAGTCTGACCTGGAAAAGCTTCAGGTCTCTCCTTCAAGACAAAGTAATGGAGGTCAACACGGACAACTCCCTGCTTTGATGTTCATCTCCTAGCAAGGAGGGGCCTACTCTCTGACATGGTGCGAGTTCGCTAGTGACCTCCTCTCCTGTTCAACAGGTCTTGACTTTTCACTAGTAACAAATTTCTTCCAAGGCAACTTGAATGTCTTAGCAGTTTGTCTCAGTAGGAAGGGACAATAATTCCAACATATTGGACCCTCCACAGAGATGTATGCAAGAGACTTTGGGTCACTTGGGGCCATCCAACCTTGGATCTCTTCGCAACCTCGATGTCCAAGAGGCTCTCAACAGACCCAGCAGTGGTTCTTTTAGATGCCTTTCTACTAGATTAGTCTCATCTAGATCTATATGCATTCCCTCCGTTCTAGTTTGTCAACAAGGTACTGCAGAAGTTCGCCTCTCACGTTGGGACAAAGTTGACACTAGTTGCTTCCCTCTGGCCCGCGAGAGAATAACTTACCGAGGTACTTCGATGGCTAGTAGACGTTCCCAGAACTCTTCCTCTAAGGGTGGACCTGCTACGTCTGCCACGCGTAAGAAGGTACTCCAAGGCCTCCACGCTCTTCGTCTCACTGCCTTCAGAGTATCGAAAGACTCGAGAACTAGAGGTTTTTCGAAGGAGGCAACCAGAGCGATTGTTAGAGCAAGGAGAACATCCACCCTTAGAGTCTACCAATCGAAGTGGGGAATCTTCCTAAACTGGTGCAAGTCAGTATCCGTATCCTCGACCAGTACCTCTGTAACTCAAATAGCTGACTTCCTCTTATTTCTGAGAAAAGAGCGATCTCTTTCAGCTCCCACTTTCAAGGGTTACAGAAGCTTGTTGGCATCAGTCTTCCGTCACAGAGGCTTAGATCTTTTTAACAATAAAGATCTACAGGACCTCCTTAAGTCTTTTGAGACCACGAAGGAGCGTCGTTTGGTTACACCTGGTTGGAATTTAGACGTGGTTCTAAGATTCCTTATGTTAGACAGGTTCGAACCACTTCAATCAGCCTCCCTGAAAGATCTCACCTTTAAGACTCTTTTCCTGATATGCTTTACCAGCTAAAAGAGTCAGTGAGATTCATGCCTTCAGCAAGAACATCGGATTTTCATCCGAAACGGCTACATGTTCTACATCTTGGTTTTCTAGCCAAACACGAGCTGCCTTCTCGGCCTTGACCAATATCGTTCGTTATTCCAAACTTATCGATATGGTTGGAAAGGAACTAGAAAGAGTATTATGTCCTGTAGAGCTCTTAAGTTCTTTTTTAAAAACCTTTATGAGGCCCGTCTGAAGCTTTATGGTGTTCAGTTAAGAATTCATCTTTGCCTATGTCAGAGAATTCTTTATCCTATTATTTTCAGACTGTTTATACGAGAAGCTCATTCCCTTCTGAATGAGGAAGACCAAGCTTGGCTGAAGGTAAGGACACACGAAGTTAGAGCTATCACAACTTCCGTGACCTTTTAATAAAATAGATCTCTGCAAAATATTTTCGACGCAACCTTTAGGAAAAGCTAATCAGTGTTCGCGTCTTTTATCTTAAGAATGTCCAGTCTCTTTACGAGAACTGCTACACTCTGGGACCATTCGTAGCAACGAGTGCAGTAGTGGTGGGGGCTCCACCACTACAATTCCCTAATTCCAGAACCTTTTTAATCTTTCTCTTGAAATATTTCTGGGTTGTCCGGAAGGCTAAGAAGCCTTCCGCATCCTGGTTGATTTGGCGGGTGGTCAAATTCTTTCTTGAGAAGCGCCTAGATTAGAGGTTGTGATGAGGTCCTTTAGTATGGGTTGCAGCCCTTAATACTTAAGCACCTAGGAGTCGCTCAGCATCCTAAGAGGATCGCTAGGCTCAGTATGGAAGACGTACTTAAAAAGGCAGAGTAATGGTTCAAGTCGACTTCCTTACCAGGTACTTATTTATTTTATGTTTGTTATTTTGAATAACGGCTAAAATAAGATACGGGATACTTAGCTTCTTTGTTAACATGTATGCTGGTCTCCACCCACCACCCTGGGTGTGAATCAGCTACATGATCATCGGGTAAGATTAATATTGAAAAATGTTATTTTCATTAGTAAAATAAATTTTTGAATATACTTACCCGATGATCATGAATTTAAGGACCCGCCCTTCCTCCCCATAGAGAACCAGTGGACCGAGGAGAAAATTGAGTTCTTGTTGACAAGAAGTACTTGAGTACCTGCTCACAGATGGCGCTGTTGTGTACACCCCCACCTGTATAGCGATCGCTGGCGTATCCCGACCGTAGATTTCTGTCGGGCAACAGAGTTGACAGCTACATGATCATCGGGTAAGTATATTCAAAAATTTATTTTACTAATGAAAATAACATTTTTGTAATAATCCAGCTTCAAATTGACTTTGATTTTTTTGCAACTGTGATTTCTAAAGATATTTTTTTTTATATCCAAAGTAATTAAATATGTATCAAACAGTAAATGCCCTATTCAAAAAGCTCATCTTCTTGCTGTTTCAATGATACCAAATACTTATATATTAGAGTGAAAAATATATTATTTACAGATTTTTTTTCTTTTTTCTATAAATATCAATAAACTCGTCGTTTTTGGCGGCGCGGCCCGTCATCCTTCGTGGGTTAATAAATTACTACACATAATTACACATGACAATATGCACTGTAAATTAGATAATAGACATGTAAAAAAGAATAATTATCAAGAAATAATAAATAAGAAATGGGTTTTTAGCGTCACTTTACCTTAGAAAGTCCAGCGCAGGTGTTGGTCTTGCTACGCAGAGAGGAGACGGATGGGCGGCGAGGAGGTAGAGAGGTTGACTACGATAAACATACACTACCGTAACTTATTCTAACTTACACTATATGAACTTCAACCTAACTTAGCTTATTTATTTTTATTTTTATATTTTATATTTATTTTTACATTTTCTTTTTTTCTTTTTGATGATTAATTTTAATCACTTTCACTCTACACTTAAAATTGATTGAATTTTTTTCTCTTCAATCTTTGCCGTTTTCTTTGTTTCACTTTCTTTCGCTTCACTCTTTGCCGTTTTCTTTGAACCACTTCCTTCCTCTTCATCACGAGTTCGCTTCGTAGTTTTTTTTAAAGAAGCTATCGATAGAAAGTTGCTTGGTACAGCTTTTCAGAATGTTTCGAAAATAAATTAGGGAAACATCATCAAACTGCGTAACTACACGACAAACCTGCAATTTCTTTGGATAGTATTTGTCGATGAAGTCGACCACGTCTTGATATTTTCCTAACACCTCTTTTATTGGCGCCGAACCTAACGCATGTTCTACCTCCTTGATCCCTTACTTGTCATCACTCATGTGCTCAGACATAGCATGGAGTTCCTTGAGCTCCTCTGTAGTAAGTTAGTTGTGATGTTCTTTTGCAAGTTCACACATGCTTTTCAATAATTCCTTGCTTTACTGCTAAAGAAAGCATTTCCTTATTCCTTTTCTCACCACTACCACTACCACTTGCGAAATTAAGCCTTTTAGGACCCATGATTTACATAAAATACCGCAAAAGGATGAACGTAAAAATTCACGATTAAAACACAGTTAATAGCAGAACGCACAGGGTACAACCACACAAAGCCGACGAGAACAGAGGAATGTCCCAAGCCACGCTAATTGAGGGTCCCTCCGAGGTAGAAATGCTGCCTTCTATCGGCGGAAATAAAAAATACATCCGGCGCTATGAGTACCATCTACGTGCACGGGTATTGTTTACTTCGGGTGTCGAAAAAAAATTTGGGTGTAGAGTAGGAACGTGTTAGAATTGTACTTCGCGTGTCGAAAAATTCGGATACAAACGGGACGACGAAAATTGCTTACTTCGTGTGTCGAAATAAAATTTGGGTTTATAGTCGAAAAATTGCTCGAATTTTACTTCGGATGTAGATACGTTCGTGTGTAGAGGTTCCACTGTATTACTTTCGGCGTAGCTGAAATGACAAGCCATTAGAATTTTAACGAGGGTTTACTACCCCATCGCTAGTTAGTGGGGGTAGGGGAGGGTAGCTTGCTCCCCCCCTCCCCCTCACACACACCTGTGCTTGAGCTCACTTTTCTCTGGGCTCAGATGGTAGACGGACGTGTCCTCTCTCATCCTCGCCTCGCTCTTGGCAGCCATTAATGCTTTTTTGCTTTTTCTTTGACAGGTTTGAGTATGAAGTTGGCCTCTGCGATTATGCGCACCTGTCCTGGATTACCCGACCGCCCCTGCGGAACATTCATGTCGGCGGTCGAGACAAACCCTCACACCCTTTGCCCTTACTGTAGAGGCCAACGGTGTGATACTGGTAATAAGTGTGGTGAGTGTAGGGAGTGGTCTACCTCCCAGTTGGAGAGGTTTTCTCGGCGACGTAATTAGTCCAGGCGGGATATTTCTCCTTCGAAGTTTTCTTTGATAGGAGAAAATCCCAAGGACTCCTCTTCCGTTGCCCAAACATCCTCCGAAGCTCCCGCTCGATTGGTCTCTTTCGAGAGACTGTCGAGTGGTAGCGTAGACCGTGGTTCTGTTTCCCAAACTCGGGGTTCGAGAGATGGCGTTGCCTCCCCTAGCAAGGCAGCTCCACCTCTCCCCTCGGGGGAGGATTTATCTCTAACTAATTTTTTTCAGCTTTGGTCTTCCTTGGGGCTCGAGGGTTCGCCCTCCAAGGAGGCTCTACTTGACATCATCCGATTGGGTGCCGCTGTCAAGCAATCGCCGACTTTGGCTGAGGATGATCCTCTGTCAATTGTTGACGTTGTGGTCTCAGGTATCCAATGCGGTATCTCCTAATACCTCTGCCTCTTCACATCCCGCATTAGCTGAAGGCTTAGTTTCTCCCGTTCCTGCTCAACCTACGAGGGAGAAACTAAGTCCAACAGTCTCTCCTGCCGGTGATTCAGTTCACTTACAGAGACTCCTCTTCGGAGGACTGCAGAAGGTCAGCTTGCTGATCCTACGGCCCCCAGAGGGCACATCCGTCGCAAGGCTCGCCCTCCTCTTCGCCGGAGAGGCCTTCCTTCACCTTACAAAGCGGTGAGGAGGTGCCTCTTCGGTTCATCATCGTCGTTTCAGTCCGCCGCAGAGGAGCCTCGTCAGCGTTCACCGACTATTCCTGCTATGGTCCTGGACCTCTCTGCGGATCGTTCACGATCCCCTTCGGTGAAAGGTCGTCCTTTCAAAGGGCACGTCGACCTTCCACCCGACAGACCTGTCGACCTGCCGTCGCCGGTCCTGGCAGCTGATCCGCTTTACGCGCCAACGAATCCTGTCTATCATGATAGTCAGGCACCAGTCCCTATTACGGGGCAACAAGGGCGTATGCGCCATCGCGCGCATACATCCCTTACGCGCCATGATGGTTATGCGCGCCAACTGTCTCCTGTGCGCAAGTCTTTGCCTGAGGTAGCTCGCAAGCGCGCCACTGCGCGCCATCAACCTCTTGCGTGCCAACAAACCCCTGCGCGCCAGCGCGCTGCTGCACGCCAGCGATATCCTACGCGCCAGCGCTCTCCCACAGGCTAGCGCCCACGTACGTCCATCTCTCCTGCGCGCCAGCGCCCACATACTTCCATCTCTCCTGCGCGCCAGCGCCCACATACTTCCATCTCTCCTGCGCGCCCACGATCTTCGGATCTGGGGGCTGTAGGGAAGTCAAGGACTTCACCTACACACCAGCGCTGCCTCCCGCGCCCCATCCCTCGCCAGCGCGCAATCGCGCACGTTTACTTGATCATGCCCACGAGGATACACGCGCGCGCCCACGCCCATCCTCTCCAGCAGTTATGCGCCGCCATCTTGACGCGCGCTCACGCAAACAGGTTCCGACTGCGCGCCCGCGCGCAAGGGATATCTCTCCTGCGCGCGCGCGCCCTACGACATCTTCTGGGGTGCGCAAACTCTCGCCCGCACGCCCACGGGTCCAACATCCTGATCCTGCACGCCCACGCGTGCGTGAACATTCACTTGCGCGCACGCGAACATTCACCTACGCGCACGAAGGCATAATCAGCCTCCTGCGCACTCTCCTGTGTCGCCCGTCCGCGCTTTTACGCGCCATCACTCGCCTGCGCGCCATCACTCGCCTGCGCGCCATCACTCGCCTGCGCACACCAGCAGTCTCCCGCGCGCGACCCCGGGTATTCCCCATCGCGAGAGCACCAACACGCTTCTACGCGCGAGCGCCAATACCTTCCCGCGTGCGAGGCTGCAGGACAACGCACGGCAAGGTCGCCATCGCCACATTCCCCTCCCCGCAAGCGCAGAACAGCGCGCTCGGCGGTGGAAGGGAAGCTTCCAGGAAGGTCCAGGAACATTTCTTCTTCTTCTTCTTTTCAGGCGAACCCCCCTATGGAAACTCCTCCCAGCAATCTGTCGATCCCTGTCCCTCCAGAGGGAGTGTCTGATAGCGCAGCCGTCAGCCAACAGCCATGGTTCGGGGCACTAATCAGAGCGGTTACACAGGCTTTCTAGCCTGTTCTCTCTGAATTGGGCCACAAATCCTTGGCTGCGTCTACCTCTTTGAAGAGAAAAAGAGGAGTTTTGTACGCGGTGACTTCTCCGAGAACTAAGCTGTCTCCTCGTAAGCCCTTGAGGCAGGTTCCCTCCCCCCCCCAGACTTTTTCTCCCTCCCTGTCAGACGAGGATTTCCTGTCCTCAGGGGAGTCACGTGAGGTGAGACGTTCCCACGTCGCACCAATGAGGGAAACCCCACCTCGCGTTGAAAAGTCTTCCCGGGTAGGGGCGGAGAAGATCTTGCCTCCGTCTTTGTTGGAGTCCTGCATCCTTCCCAGGAAGGAGTTGAAGGACTCGAAGACAGTGCTGAAATCCTCGACAAGACTTAGGACGGAGCCAGCTAGTCACTTTGAGAACGTCCGCGATTCTCTCCAAGAAGAGCCTTTGGGGACAGGAGACTTCGCTGCAAGTCCAACATCCGGAGGAGAACCACAGGAGTCAGAACATGCATTTTGGCAGGTTCTGACTCTTATGAGGACTCTCAATGGGTTTGCCGACCCAGAGATTCCCCCTCGAGAGGGCAAAGACACGGTCTTGGACCAAGTATTTGGAACTTAAAAACCTTGTAAGGCCAGTGCGGCTCTGCCCTGGTCTCGGGGTTAAGAGTACCAGGGACAAGATCGCGGTCCAGCTCTCTGAGTTAGCCTCCTCCAACCGCTCCAGTGCCGGCAACAAGCTTCTCCCACCTCCTCGCGTACAGCAGAGGAGGTACTTTGAGATCTTGGAGGAGCCTTGTTTAGCTCTTTCTCTTTACCATTCTTTGGAAGAGCTTACCAGGGGAGTCCCTCTTGAGAGAGACTCCAACTGGCAGGTCTCATTCTCGGCAACTGAGATCCTTAACCAGGAGAAGGTTGCGAAGTGTGCTATGCAAGCCACTTTGTGGCTGGATATCTGGTTAGAGACCTTAGGTATCCTGATACGTTCTGAGGATTTCTCCAAAGAACGTACCAGGAAAGCTATGGAGACGTTCCTCCTCTCAGGCACTCACACGATCTTGAGTTTCTGGCCCACCAAGTCTCGAACTTATGGGCGAACACCATCCTGAAACGTCGGGATGCGGTGGCTGAGAGATTCCATCAGAAGGTCCCTTCATTGTAATTGTACCTGTTTATTGTTCCTCGTTATCTTGCCAGTAACACCATACAGTATACTATTTATGCATGAATAATGTAATCATGTGAATAATTGTCTTTTTCAGATTTCCAATTTTTGCTGCTACAATTTATGTTTAGTTATGCATAAAAGATGCCGAGTATTTTTATTTTCTTCTAAGTAGCATATCCATTACCATTTATTATATGATATGTAGTTTTGTCTTAGTTTCTTAATGGACTGCTTTTTGATTTATGCAAAATAACTGAATTCGTATATAAAATTTTCATTCAAGTATTAGCCATTTCATGTATATGCTCATACTTTATTAAAAATCTCTGGAGGGAGATGTAAGATTATAATGTAAGTATATGTTCTCCTTACGTGGGGAGGGAACTACAGTATTCCTTACTCATAAATTCTGAACGTTTCGTTGTTGCTGTAACTTACCCACTATTTAGAGCGAGAAGTAAAAAAGACGATCACGCGATTTTACCGACAATACATTGTTAAAACATAATACCAATAGGAGCAACACATACTGGCACCGTTATTGTACTCGTAACTTGGGAAAAAGTTCTAGGCATTACATCATTCATTGGCAAATATCTCTAATAATTCATTTTTTGGTAGACTCAAGTTTTTAGTATCGATCATCTCAAGAATATATATACAGTAGCTAAAAAAGATTAAATATCCGATGTTGGCTGAAACTGTAATAGTACCAAAAATTATACCTGTGAACCTTTCTTCTTGATTGCTGATCATATGATTTTTATTTTACCATTTTTGTTAATGCAATTTAGTTGTTTTGGATTCTCAACTTTTCACGCTATAGTTTATAACCATAGCCTAAGCGGATGGATAGCCTGAGATCTGTTAAGCACTTTTATTGCCCATAGAGTTTAAAGAAAATGGAGGCTTCTGGTTATGTGTACTTGGCTTGATCTTTTGATCTTGGGAAGTATGCTTGAGGAGCAGGGAGAACTCTTTATCTACATCTTTTGAGTTTTATCAAGGTTGGTGGAGTGCAAGGTTATCGCTGTTTTTTGCTGGAAGTTCTTCCTACAGACTTCCTACAATGAGTTGCCTTCCTTAGATCTTACAGGTAAGCCCTTGATGTCATTTTTGAGGGAGCTGGTAGCCAAGGCTACGTTGCCCTGTGTCCCCAGTGCCAATGATCTCTGCTGTGATCTCATTGCAATCTGAGTCAGCAACCCAAGTGGGGATTCCCGTAGGAAGCCCTAGGTTAAAGAAACTGCTAAAAGGTTGGTAAGGAGGCTTCTGCCCCTGTGAAAGGGCCACAGTTAGAATGGCATAAAAAAGCACCAAGATTAGTAAAACCTGTGTGTGTCCTCTTGGCGCCATTCACGCATGATTTAAGCCTAGTGCCATTAACCCCTGTCCTGTTACTCCAGACTGGTAGTGCTTAGTTTTCTCTTAAGACTATGATCCCCAGTACAGTATTGTGGTTCATGTTGAAGCAACCCCGAGGTTCTCTGTTTGGTGGAGCTTCTTCATCGCTGATCACTCAGATCTGGACTCTTCTGTGATTTTACTCCTTCTGTCACCCTTCCAAATTCAGATTCTGACATAATGTCTGACAAGAAGAAATTGAAGACCAATTGTAGTCACAAGAATTGGGCTTTTGATGACCCCAACTCTTTTGGGGAGGTTAACGGCTCCTTGGGGGTACTGGGCTGGGGCCACAGATCCATGGGTTTGAGGCTCAGATGGCTTGCGATACTATCCCACTAGCTAGGTTGGCCCAAGATGTACTGGCCATTGCTGGCCTCTGCACTAATTTCTTTGGCCTGGCAGATCCACAGTCCCACATGCCAGATGCTTGCGTGGCTGGCTTGACTACCCTGGTAGCCATGCAGGCTGGAGATGCACAGCCCAGACTCTTGCTGCTGGCTAGGTGTTGAAGGAGCTTGGGCCCCTTATTTCACCTTTCCTTCTTGGATGGGCAAGTGCAACTACCTTCCCTGTTATGGATACTTTGGTACAGTATCCTTAGAAAAGAAGATAGCACCTCTCAAGGAAATCATATGCTTGTATTCAGGCTGCATCCATAGGTTGGTGGCTTAGGTAACATGAGCACAGATCCATTGATTACTCTCCACCATGATCAGCGGGTGGGAGAGTACGTGGTACTATTTGTCTGGTTTGATGGCTGCTAGAGATGTTTCTCTTCTTTGACAACCTGGTCCATCATCAGCCCCCATTTACATTGGTGGTTCTATATTTGGGACAGTGTGTTCTTATTCGTGGAGGAAGTAGATATCCTGAGTAACTTGCAGTGTCTTCATCCCTAGCGAGGGTTGAAAAGGCTTGAGATTCTCTTATCCTAAAATTACTGAACCGTGACCTAGTACTGTACCAACGAAAGCAGGGAACTTAGTCAAAAGTGTGCCTTTGTGAAGGTTCTTGCAGTCCTTCATGAGTGCAATGAACTGGGTGTGGCGACCATAATGCCAACTTTAGATAAGTCCTTTGTTATTTCATCGATGCTTTTGTGCCCCTTAAGGATGAAAACCTTCTCAGGACCTACCATGGTCAGATCTTGGTAGTTGCCCTTGGATAGGGATGATGATCAAATCTGTGGATAAGAGAACCCTAGTTTCCAGTCTTGTCTAACAAATTCATATCCACCTCAATTTTGAGGCTGGGAAGGTTCTATGTGACAGTTATATTTGTTGGCAACTTTTCAGATTAACCTGTGATGGGCTGTCTTCTTGAAGAGAGACTGGTCAGAAAGCACATTATTTTTTTTATTCTTGTGTCGGCGACCTTGGAGACTGTCACGGCCACTGGCCAAGAAGTCTCGTAACATTACCGTGACCAGTAATCAGGTGCTGTGACCTTGTACTGTATTTTATAATGACGACGGGGTTATCTCCTGACTTGGAGAGTATAGTTGTTTAGTGAAAAGGTAGTGTCCTTTTTTATTGCAGAAGGCAGTGAGCCATTGTGCCAACTGGTTTTTGAATTGCTATACAGTAGAGGGTTGTCTCAATTCTAAAACTAGTTTGCCCAGATGAATAGTACCACTGGTCCTTTGAAACGCTTCAATGTGGGGCTCCATGTCACTTTAGTGAAAAGTTACCCACAGTTGATGGTGGCAAAGTGAGAAAGTGCTTTGCAGGATTCAAGGATTTATCATGCAGTCTCCTTCATGAGATCTGGTCCTTTAAGGATGCCTCAAACCTTTGGTTATGGCCAAGCTTACATGATTGGTGAAGAAGTTCATAGATCTGCAACTACAGTACTTCCACTCTGAAGAATATGCGCATACAAAGCACCTTAGAGGCCCTAATTTAGACAGTTCAGGGCAGCAGGTAGAGGGGGGTCACTTGAGTTGGAGTTTCCCTTCTCTTGCTGCCACAAATAGGGGGATGCCTGGCAGGTCTTTGGGCAACTTGGTAGAGGAACAAGGTTAAACCTTGATTAGTGATTGTCCTTCGGAACTGGTATGCACTGTGCTACCTTTTAAAGACTGCCAGCCCTCCCATATCTTGCTGACTGATATTGTTTCATCAATCCTCTAGTATCACCAACTGCAGTGACATTTTTTGCACAAGTGAAAGGGTTGTTGGAGAAGGTGGTACTCAAAGATGTTGGACTGATCTTTGGGCTTCTCCAATTGACTTTGCCAGGGGAGAAGTCAACTGTGGGCTGGAAACCAGTCTTCAATTTCCCTCTCTTAAACCAGTTTGTATAGCATTAAATTTCAGGATGCAAATGGTATGAACTGTATTGTACCGAGTTGCAGCAGAGAAGGAGACTTTAAGCTTTCAGTGGAACTAAAGGATGCCTACGGTTCTTCAAAGTATCCATTGTCCAGTTCTTTCGGAAGTACTGTACCTCTACCTTTTCCTCAGCAGAGAAGGTATACCAGTTCAAGAAACTGTGTTCAGGACTGCACTGCTATGTTCAGTGATCATGCTGATGGCAGCTGGGGTCTCACTTGTACAGGATAAGATTGGTTGAGCGTGCCTTCTTGTCTTTAGTTGCAATCTCTGAATCATGATAAATTGAGATAAGTCATATCTCTTGCCCAAGTATAGGTTGAAATATCTTGGTCATGCTGGCAGACATGGAAGCGGCAAGCATCTTTCTATCAGGCTATCACATAGGCAAGGAGAGAGGTAACGCAACAGTTCTTTCCAGATGGAACTAATAGCTCAACTTTGGCTGTATCTTCTCGGTCGGCTTTTCTTGGATATGCTCATTCCATGGGAGTCTAAGGCATCTCCATTAGAGGTCCCTTCAGTGGTGTTGAAGGATCATTGGTCAGCATCGAACAATCCCGTTCTATCCTTTTATAAGTTCTTCCCCATCCTCCGTTAAGGAGGAGGATGATTATGGAATTGTGAACAACCCATTGACAATCATGCACCGGCAGTTTCTTTACAAACTGAATCTCCCTGTCAAGGAAAAAAGATTACTTCGTTGACAGAGTACCATGTACACAACCGAATATTTGCCAAGCCTCATTAGCCTACTCCTCCCTATTTTTGGGCTGATAGGAGGTTGCTAGAGTAATCTCAGTCACCCCTGTTTGGAACCTTGAGACTGGCATAATCCCTTGAAGAAAAGGAACCAAGCAGTTTTGTTCTAGGGGGACTAACTACCCACCAGTAAGTCTCCTTTTTTAAAGACTGTTTGTAGGAACCAATAAATTCTACTTGTTCCGTAACCGAAATACAAACCATGCTATTTACAAGGGGTATTACTTTCGGCGTAGCTGAAATGACGAGCCATTAGATTTTTAAGGAGGGTTTACTACCCGCTCGCTAGTTAGCGAGGGGTAGCCAGCTACCCCTCCCCCCTCACACACCGGTGAACTGATTCACTTCACTTTTGGCTCGGGTGGCGGTCAGACGTGTCTACCTCACCCTCGCATTTTGACAGCCTTAATCTTTTTTGCTTTTTCTTTCAGTGTGTGTTTGGAAGTTGGCCTCTTCCTCTATCGTGCGGAAATGCCCTGGCTTACCCGACCGCCCTTGTGGGACGTTCATGTCGGCGGTCGAGACGGACCCTCACACCTTGTGTCCGTACTTCAGAGGTCAACGGTGTGATAGAGAAAATGTTTGTAGTGAGTGCAGGGAGTGGTCTACCTCCCAGTGGGAGAGGTTTTCCCGGCGACGGAAGAAGAAGTCTAAGCGGGATCTTTCTCCTTCGAGGGTTGCCTTGAAGAAGGAAAGTTCCAAGGACTCTTCTTCCGCTGCCCGAACCTCCTCCGAAGCTCCCACTCGATTGGTCTCTCGTGAGAGGCCGGCGAGTGGTAGCGTAGGCCATTTTTTTGTTGATCAACCTCAGGGTTCGTGAGAGGGAGTTGCCTCCCATTGCGAGGCAGCTCCTCCTCCTCCTCCTCCTCCGGAGGATATTGATAACTTTGTAACTAATGATGATTTATTGCAGCTTTGGGCTTCCTTGGGGCTTAAGGGTTCGCCCTCCAGGGAAGCCCTGTTTGACTTGATCCAGTTGGGAGCAGCTGTCAAACAGTCGCCGGTGATAGCAGAGGTAGATCCTCTGTCTGTCGTCGACATTGTTGTGGCAGAGGCTTCCGACGGGTTGGGTCAAACCCCTGCCTTGGTTGCCAATGTAGCTGAAGGCTCAGTTCCCCCCTCCGAACATCCTTCGAGGGAGGAGCTGAGTCCAACGGTCTCTCCTGCGGGTGATTCTCCCCCTTCACTGACAGAGACTCCTCTTCGGAGGACCGATGATGATGTGCCTGCTCCTAGAGGTTGTCTTCGCCGCAAGGCCCGCCCCCCTCTCCGCCGTAGAGGTCTTCCTTCTACCGACAAGGGGGTTAGGAGGTGCCTATTCGGTTCTTCACCTTCGACTTCCCCCGCAGAGGTTCCTCCTCGACGTGAGCTGACCGTTGCAGCTGCATCCCTGGACCTCTCTGCAGATCGTTCGCGATCTCCAACGCCTGCCAGACCTGTGGACCTGCCTTCTTTGTTCCTGGAAGCTGACGCGCTGTGGGCGCCCACGTACCCCGTTTCCCAACGGCCTACGGTCCCTTCGGGGCAGAAGGACTGGTCTCACAATGTGAGCAAGTCTCTTCAGCACCAGGTTTCACCTGTGCGCCCATGTTCTCCTGCGCGCAATCGCTCTCCTGCTGTTGCTGAGGACCTTCCTGCGCGCCAGTGATCTCCTGCAGCAGAGACAGTCATCTCGTCAGCGCTCTCCTGCTCTTCACCGTGCTCCTGTTCGTCAGCGCTCTCCTGCTCGTCACCGTGCTCCTGTTTGTCAGCGCTCTCCTGCTCGTCACCGTGCTCCTGTTTGTCAGCGCTCGCCTATGCGCCGGCGTTCTCCTGTGCACCAGCGTTCACCTACTCGCCAGCGCACGTCTGCGCGCCCTGTTTCTGCTACGCGCCAGGCGCGCCCACGATCCCCACTTCGCCAGCAATCTTCTCCTACACGCACCTGCACGCCCTCGTTCGCCTGCGCGCCCGCGATCCCCGGATCTGGTCTCAGGCAAGAAGATGCCTCCTTCTCATTCTCGCCTGCGATCACCTGCGCGCCCTCGGAGCTCTCCTACGTGTCAGCCCTTGCCTGCGCGCCATCGCGCCCTTCCAGAGCTGGACAAGACGCTACATGCCCGCGTGCTCACGGGAAGTCTCCTGCACGTGCCCACAAGCATCCCCCGGTACACTCCTCTACTCCTGTTGGCCCTGTGCCCTAGACGCCTGCTCCTGTCCACGCGCCAGCGATCTCCTGCGTCCGCGCGATCTGTCACCTGTGTGCAATCATCCCTCAGCACGCCCGCGCGCACACAATCCTGGGCGCCAAAGGGCTTCTACGCGCCCACGTACTATCTCTCCTGAGCACGATCGCCCTGCGCGCCATCGCTCGCCCCTGGGGCCGCGCGCCCTCACCTGCGCTCCCACGTGTACCCTCGCCTGCGCGAGCGCGAACGTTCGCCCGCGCGAGCGCGAACGTTCGCGAACATTCGCCCGCGCGCGATCCCACGATTTGTCCATCGCGCCAGCGCGACCCCGCACGCGAGTCTCGTCGGGTTTCGCATCGTGAGCAGCCGAGTGAGTTTCCAGGAGCGCCCACGACCAGGTCACCATCTTCATCGCTCGCCTGTGCGCCATTGCTCGCCAACGCGCCAACGCTCGCCCCTGCGGCCGCGCGCGCCCTCACCTGCGCTCCCACACGTACCCTCGCCCGCGCGCGCCCCCTCGCCTGCGCGAACGTTCGCCCGCGATTTGTCCATCGCGCCAGCGCGACCCCGCACGCGATTCTCGTCGGGTTTCGCAGCGCGAGCAGCCGAGCGAGTCTCCAGAAGCGCCCACGACCAGGTTATCATCTTCACGATATCCCCCCCCCCACAGGACAGCGCGCTCGCAGGAGGAGGGGAAGTCTTCAGAGAGGTCTAGGCAACATTCTTCTTGTTCTTCTTTTCAGGCAGGCCCTGTGGTGTCTAATCCTAAGGCTCGCCCGATCCCCTTCCCTCCAGTGGGAGTCTCACACTGCTTCCGTCACTTGTCGGCCTTGGTTTGGGTCCCTTATCAGAGCTCTTGTCCAGGCTGTTAAGCCCGCCTTCGCTGATTTGGGCCTGAAACCAGCGTCCCCACTGAAGAGGAAGAGAGGAGTGGAGTTCGTGGTGACTTCTCCTGGGGTCAAACTGGCTCCCAAGAAGCCCGTAAGGAAGGCTCCTTCCCCCCCTCAGTCATTCTCTCCTTCGGTGGACGAAGCTTTTCCGTCCTCAGGAGAATCTACCGAGGTGAGGCCGTCCCCCACTGCACCAATGGGAGAGACCCCACCTCAAGTAGGAGAATCGTCGCGTACTGGGGCGGAGAAGAGTCCTCAGGCTTCTTTGCTGGAGTCCTGCATCCCTCCTAGAAGGGAACCTAAGGACTCGAAGACCATCGCGAAGTCGTCTTCAAGGATTCGACCAGAGCCAGCGAGACCCCAGGAGAACGTCCACGTGTCCCCCGTCCACGTGTCCCCCCAAGTAGAGCAGCTGGGGACAGGAGACTTTGCTGCCAACTCACCAGGAGGAGAGTAGCATGATTCGGAGCACGCCTTCTGGCAGGTCCTGACCTTGATGAGGCATCTTAACAAGTTCAAGGACCCCAAGACCGCCCCTTGTGAAGGTAAGGATACGGTCCTGGATCAAGTCTACGGCACTCAAAAACCCTCTAAGGCCTGCGCGGCTTTGCCTTGGTCCCAAGGGGTGAAGAGTGCCAGAGATAAGATCGAGGGCCAGCTCGCGGAACTCACCTCCTCCAGCCGTTCCTCTGCTGGTAACAAGCTCCTCCCACCTCCTCGTGTCCAACGGAGGAGGTACTGTACTTCGAGATCATGGAGGAGCCTTGTTTAGCTCTTCCTCTTGATCACTCCGTGGAAGAGCTCACCAGGGGATTATCTCTTGAGAGACACTCCAACCGGCAAGTGACATTCTCGGCAACAGAGATCCTGAGTCAGGAGAAAGTCGCTAAGTGTGCCATGCAGGCCACTTCGTGGCTGGATGTCTGGCTAGGGTCTCTGGGCATCCTGTTCCGTTCTGGGGATCTTTCCAAGGAAAGCACCAGGAAGGCCCTGGAGACCTTCCTCCTCTCGGGCACACGTACCATCGAGTTTCTGGCCCACCAAGTTTCGAACTTGTGGGCAAACTCGATCTTGAAACGTCGTGATGCGATGACCGAGAGGTTCCACGCGAAGGTCCCAGCCGTGGATGTCTGCAAGCTCAGACACTCTTCCTTCCTAGGAAAGAGTCTGTTTGAGCCCAAGGATGTGGAACAGGCAGCTGAGAGGTGGAGGAAATCGAACCACGATTCTCTCCTCCAAAGGGCTCTTACATCTAAGCCCTACAAACCTCCAGCACCCCAACAACCTCGCCAGTCCAAGTTGACGAAACCGGCTCCGGCAGCAAAGACGAAGGTGTCCAAACAGCAGCCCTTTCCTGTCAAAGACAAGAAGGGCGGAAAGTCTTCCAGGGGAGGCAAGAATCCTAGAGGGAGCGGCCGAGGCCGCAAACGCTAGGATTGGTAATCCCCCTGCATGTCCACCAGGGGGGAGAATGCCTACAAAGTTGCGCATTCAGGTGGCAGCAACTCCGGGCCGATTCCTGGACGATCTGCGTGATCAGTCAGGGATATCGCGTCCCGTTCATAACATCTCTTCCTCCCCTGATAGCGAATCCAGTGTCGTTGATCTCCTATGCCATGGGATCGGTAAAGGGGCTAGCCCTTCGGGCAGAAGTCGAGACCATGCTGAAGAAGGATGCTCTCCAGGAGGTCGTCGATGGCTCCCCAGGTTTCTTCAGTTGACTCTTTCTTGTAAAGAAGGCATCTGGAGGCTGGAGACCCGTCATCGACCTCTCAGCCCTGAGCAAGTTTGTCAAACAAACTCCGTTCAGCATGGAGACAGCAGACACGGTCAGACTTGCAGTGAGACCGCAAGACTTCATGTGTATACAGTGAACCCTCGCTACTTCGCGGTTCGACCATCGCGGATTCACCACTTCGCGGGTTTTTTCCATAACCCATATATATATACATATCGCGGATTTTCCGGAAATTTCGAAAATACCGCGAAATCTGAAGACCCCCAAATACGATATTTTGTTACCTGTAATTCCATTAATACTGTAATTAGTAATATCTGCTCTTACTGATTGTTCATTGCATTACATATGATATATAATTCAGCACAGAAAGAAATAAAACACGAAAAGAGAATGGGATCATACGATAATACAGTACTGTATACAGTACGTAGTAAAATTAAATCGAACATGAAACGCAAATCAGATGCAGTCATACCATATTAGAATGGTGTAAGGCTGCTGATGGCTACTATACTACAAATGTAATGGATGTGCATCTTTTCCATGATTCTTTTGTATGTATACATACGTAGTACTGCATCCAATAATATTCTTTGTTGCAAAAATCACATTTCGAATAAGCGTACGAGAGAGAGCCCCTCTGATGGTCCAGCACTTTGCTGCAGTAGAGGGGCTTGAGTGTCTCAATGATGGGCTGGGCAATGGCGGTGGGGTAGTTTATCCACCCTGGCAGGCTCAACCATACCGCTAAGGCCAGTTCTGAGAGACCAGACCAAGACTGGACCCCTATAGGCCTTCTCCTTTATTTTCAGATTGGCAAAGGCTAGGAGAAGGAAAACTCCAAAATCAAACCAAACCAAACCAAACAAGACCCCACCGGCGGAGCTTCCCAGCGCCGGCGGAAGAGGGCAATGCCTATCGGGCAGGCAACAAGACTGGCCTTGACATAACCAACAAGGCGGGCCTTGACATAACCAACAAGGCGGGCCTTGACATAACAAGAACCCAGCAGCCCGATGCAACCAACATCGGAGAAGCCGCCTGTCTCATATGTCTTGAGCCGCGGTGAAAACGATGTGGGCCAAGTGTGTGTGCGTGGCCGTTGCAAAGCCACGACCACCCAAAACAATATACCCAGCTACTGGCATTCTGTCGTTTCCTCCACCCTTCTTCTGATAGGAGGCTGATGCTAACGACAGAACCCAATACTCGGACACGAGTGGGCGCCGACGACGACGAGAGAGAGAGAGAGAGATAGAGAGACACATCCTACAAAAGAATAAAATAGCATACGTAAAGCTATTACGTGTATTATTATTGTTATTATTATTATTATTGTTGTTGTTGTTAATAAAATTATTATTGTTATTATTATTATCATTATTATTATTATTATTACTGTATTATTATCATACGATAATTCAGTACTGTATACAGTACGTAGTAAAATTAAATCGAACATGAAACGCAAATCAGATGCAGTCATACAATATTAGAATGGTGTAAGGCTGCTGATGGCTACTACTGTACTACAAATGTAATGGATGTGCTTCTTTTCCATGAATCTTTTGTATGTATACGTACGTAGTACTGCATCCAATAATATTCTTTGTTGCAAAAATCACATTTCGAATAAGCGTACGAGAGAGAGAGAGAGAGAGAGAGAGAGAGAGAGAGAGAGAGAGAGAGAGAGAGAGAGAGAGAGAGAGAGAGAGAGAGAGAGAGAGACACACATCCTACAAAAGAATAAAATAGCATACGTAAAGCTATTATTATTATTGTTATTATTATTATTATTGTTGTTGTTGTTAATAAAATTATGATTGTTATTATTATTATCATTATTATTATTATTATTACAGTACTGTACTGTATTATTATCATTATTTATTATTATTATTATTAATACTGTACGTACGGTATGCGCGGGGTATCTTGTATGAGTTGGTAACCTACGCATCATATACTGTAAGACGGGTTGTGATTGGTTCAAGTGCTGATAGATGACGAATCAGAACTCAAGTTTTGTTATCTAGCCTGTGATTGGTGTTTTGCCCTCATCTCCAGCTTCCAGCATCTAGGTTCTCGCGGGCCCGGGTCGTCCACTCTCTGTTCCCGCGTATCGCTGAGTTGACGTTCTTAAGTTTGTGAAGTTTAATCTGTGCTGTGTGCGACCTTTTTAAGTTGAACTTTTTGTCAAATCCTACTGTACAATGCCTCCCAAGCGTTCTGCTTCTACTAAGGCTGGTAGTGAGCCTAAACGCCACCGAAGGATGATGACGATTGCTGAGAAGGTTACGCTTCTCGATATGTTAAAAGATGGTAGAAGTTACGCGTCCGCGGCGCGCCATTTTGGGATCAACGAATCTACTGTTCGCTATATCAAGAAGGACGAGGCGAACATTAGAAAGACGGCTGCAATCACCTTTAGCAGATCAGCGAAGCGAGTCGTTACAACGCGTAATAAAACGATCGTACGCATGGAAGGTGCTTTAGCTGTGTGGATTGCCGACTGCCGGAAGAAGAACATAGCCTTGGATACAAACACCATCCGAACAAAGGCTTTGAGCTTGTATCAGAATTTTGCTGCAAAGGAACCTCAAGACGATGATGGCAACCATGCTGAAGAAGATGATGATGCAGATGATCCTCAACCAGGGACATCCACTGATTCCCAGCCTCAGAAACAACGTTTTTCCGCCAGCAAAGGATGGTTCGCGAAGTTTCAGAAACGCTTCGCCCTGAAAAGCGTTTCCCTGCATGGCGAGGCTGCTTCGGCTGACACTGCCGCTGCTGAAACTTGCGTGAACCAGACGTTCAAGAATATTATCGCCGAAGGTGGATACAAGCCGGAACAAGTCTTTAATATGGATGAGACCGGCTTGTTTTGGAAGAGAATGCCGTCGCGAACTTTCCTATTCAAAGAGGAAGCCAAAGCCTCTGGCTTTAAAGCATTCAAGGATCGCGTTACCCTCGTGATGTGTGGCAATGCTGCTGGATTTTTGCTAAAGCCGGGGCTTATTTATAAGTCGAAAAATCCTCGCGCTTTGAAAAATAAGAATAAGAATCTCCTTCCCGTGTACTGGATGCATAATCCAAAAGCATGGATTACGAAGATGCTGACCTCCAACTGGTTCCACCAGTGTTTCATCCCGCAAGTCAATGAATATCTCGTAGAGAAGGGCTTGCCATTCAAGATCCTACTCCTTATGGATAACGCTGGTGGACACGCAACTGACCTGTCGCGTGAGGGCGTTCAGGTTGAGTTCCTGCCACCCAACACCACGTCATTAATTCAACCGATGGACCAGGGGGTTATCAGGGCGTTCAAGGCCCTCTACACGAAGAATACCTTGGCGGACCTCGTTGCGTGTGTGGATGCTGCCCAAGATGATGAGGATGAAGATTTTAACTTGAAGGCGTACTGGCGGCAGTACACCGTAGCCACGTGCCTGAAGAATATTCAGAAGGCACTTCAAGAGATGAAACCTGCAACTGTGAATGCGAGCTGGAAGAAGTTGTGGCCCGAGATTGTTTACGACGACGAGGGATTTACACCTGCTGAAATCCAACACTCTGCAGTACGCAAATCTGTGCAGTTGGCTGCCATAATTGGAGGTGACGGGTTTGGCGACATGACGACTGAAGACGTCGACGAGTTGTTGGACTGCCATTCCCAGCCCCTAACTGACGCAGACCTCGAAGACCTGACGAAATCGGCAAGCGAAGAAGAGAGTGAAACCCAGGAAGAGACCCAAGAAAATGTCGAAGAAACGGGCTTAACACTAGAACGGCTTGCCAAGGTCTGCAACCATATAAAGGAGGTGAAAGAAATGTTGCAAGAGTGGGACGAGGATATGGTTCGGTTGATGCAATTCTGCAACAAGGTTGATGACATAATGACTCCCTACAAGATGCTCTTAGATCGAAAAAAGAAGCAGCGGCAACAACTTCCGATCACAATGTTCTTCCAGCCTCGCAAAAAAGAGCCAGTTCCTCCTGCTACTACGCCTTCGGAAGAAATTGAAGAAGTTGAAGAGGTGTCCCAGGAAAAGACACCTCCGTCTGAAGAGACGTAAAATACTACCTGGCTGCACAGTAGAACACATCATCAGCTTCATCATCATCATTTCTACTGTGCAGCAAATTCATCGCCATCATCATTCAAGTTTTTCTTGAACTTCTTTCGTGGTGAGTACAGTAACAATCTTTATTTTTTACTTTAATATTCTCACATTCTAATATTTGTGCCTGTTTTATAGTTTAGTACTGTATGCATTAAGTTAAAGGGAAGGTTTTAAAAGTCTACATGTTGTAACCTACAGTATCTTATTTTTTTTGTTTAAAATTTACATTTACGTACGTAAAACAATCTCTCTCTCTCTCTCTCTCTCTCTCTCTCTCTCTCTCTCTCTCTCTCTCTCTCTCTCTCTCTCTCTCTCTCTCTCTCTCGTAAATTGTTTTCCTGCTTTGCTACGTACAGTATGTACTGTATGATTTTATATAGATACGGTAAATTATATTTGTACTAATAACATATTTTGTAAATGCTTTTACTGTAAATATCATTATTTATCACTTTCATCATGCGCGTTAAATGCCTTCTTTGTTCTGAGCATGGTTGTTTACTGAGCGTACAGTACTTTATGACGCCGTCGTTTCAGGCGGCGTCATAAAGAAAAACATTTCATTTGGAAGTCCTAAGAAAAATAAAGTAAAACATTGGTAATCAAAAAATCAACATACTGTATAATCAATATAATCAATGCAAAAACTAACCTATACATATATGTGTACACTAAATGAGTTTGTTTCTTCATTATGATCAGAGATGAACGTAAACAAAACATTGGTTGCCATTTTTTATCGTGCTTTTTAGGTGTTTAGGAAACGCATGATATAAAATCGCCTTTAATATTTGTGCCTGTTTTAGTTTAGGGTGCTGTAGTACATGCATTAAGTGTTTTATACATTAAAGGGTAGTTTGTTAACAGTACTACGTACAAGGGAAGGTTTTAAAGTCCGAATATACATTTTAAATAAATAGGTAAATATGATGTCACTACTTCGCGGAATTTCACCTATCGCGGCCGGGTCTGGAACCTATCTACCGCGATAAACGAGGGTTCACTGTACTGGATCTTTAGGACGCGTACTTCCAGATCCCAATCCATCCGTCTTCCAGGAAGTACTTGAGATTCAGCCTAGACAACAAGATCTACCAGTTCAAGGTGCTGTGTTTCGGTCTCTCCACAGCACCACAGGTTTTCACCAGAGTGTTCACCCTGATATCTTCGTGGGCACACAGGATCGGCATCCGTCTCCTCCGTTATATGGACGACTGGCTGATCCTGGCAGACTCGGAGTCGACCCTTCTTCGACACAGACAAGCTTCTGGGACTTTGCCAAGATCTAGGGATCATGGTAAATCTTGAGAAGTCTTCTCTACTCCCATCTCAACGACTGGTATATCTAGGCATGATATTGGACACTAATCTCCACAAAGCCTTTCCATCAGATGACAGGATAGCAAGGCTGAGGAGGGTCGCAGATCCTTTCCTCAGACGAGAAGAGCTTCCAGCCCAATCATGGTTATGTCTTCTAGGTCACCTTTCCTCCCTAGCCCGTCTGGTTCCAAACGGCCGCCTCAGGATGAGATCCCTGCAATGGCGGCTCAAGTCCCGGTGGAATCAAGGCCACGATTCCCCGGACATCCTGGTCCCTATGGGCCCTACGGAACGGACGGACCTTCAGTGGTGGGTAACGGACGGACCTTCAGTGGTGGGTGACGGACGGACCTTCAGTGGTAGGTGACGGACGGACCTTCAGTGGTGGGTGACGGACGGACCTTCAGTGGTGGGTGACGGACGGACCTTCAGTGGTGGGTGACGGACGGACCTTCAGTGGTGGGTGACGGACGAAAACCTTCGAAAGGGATTGATTGATTGATTTAAAGTTTTCAGGCATCCTGACATCTGAGGTCATTGACGCCGGTAACATTTAATTTATGTATACAAAAATAAAAAATAAAATAAAATAAAAAATGAAAGAGTATTCAATTAAAATCTTAAAAGTTAAATATATTTCGGAAGACCTGCTTCTGAAATAAATCTAAAAATGCCACTTGCATGGTAGGACACATCATTTCCAAGAATTTTGGCAAGGATGAACCTGCCACCCTCACCTCGAGCCTCAAACAAATATCTATTCCTGAAGTTGTTATAATTGGGGCATTCGGTCAATAAATGCCTCACTGTTAAAGGTACTAAACAGTCGTCACAATACGGTTGCTGTTGGCCCTTCAGCAGAAACTTGTGTCAACCGAGTGTGACCAATACGGAGGCGACAAAGAGACGTCTCCCATTTTCGGGGCATCATATTATACCTCCAAGGAGATATGACATTTGTTACCTCTCGCATTTTATTCCCTTCTAGGCTATCCCATTGCTGTTGCCATTTATTGCAAACCAATTTCTTGATGTCAGGTAAGAAATCATTACAGGCAATGGGATACCTTCTTGGCAGCAACTCGGATGCAGCATTCTTAGCCAGTGAATCTGCCTTCTCATTCCCACACACACCTACATGTGCTGGAACCCAACAAAATTGAACTGTTATACCTCTCCGTCCAATAATAAAAAGCCATTCTAAAATCTTTAAAACTAGAGGGTTATTAGAATTAAAAACTTCTATAGCTTGAAGGACACTCCTTGCATCACTAAAAATTGTAAAATTACCCTCCTTCTCCAATGCTATTTTCTCAATAGCGGTTAATATGCCATACAGTTCGGCAGTAAATATGGAAGCGGTCAGAGGAAGTGCACCTCTACAATTAAAACCATTACTATGTACTCCAAATCCAACGCCAGCATCAGATTTGGAGCCATCAGTATAGATAAAAGTTGATCCTCTATGTTCTTTAACATGTTCATTAAAAAGAGACCTGGCTTCTAGGTCTGACATATTCTTCTTATCTCCTATAAAATATTTACAAAAAGATAGCTTTGGTAATTTCCATGGAGGCGTTGATGATACCTTGAATGGAAGTACCTTACATCTAATTATATCCAGACTGTTTAATAATTGTTTCACCCGAAAGCCATAGGGTTGAGGAGATTTTGGGTGCATTTCAGAGTATGTTGGGTGCCTTACAAGGCTTGCAGTCTGGAAGGCTAAACAATTAGGAAGTCTTTGCAATCTAAACCAATACCGAAGAATAGAAGACATCCGGTAAAGGTCTAGTGGTAACTCTCCAGCATCAACAAGGAGACTTGGGATAGGTGATGTTCTGAATGCTCCCGTGGACAATCTAATACCTGCATGATGTATTGAATCTAATATTTTCAACCGGCTTGGGGTGGCTGAAGAGTATATTTCACAACCATAATTAATTTTGTAAAAAATCAAGGACTTGTATAATTTTAAAATAGTATTGCGGTCTGCCCCCCATGATGTATGGGACAATACTTTTAAAATATTCAGAGCTTCAACACATTTAGCTTTTAGCGCTTTTAGGTGAGAAACCCATGTAAGTCTACAGTCAAATATCAAACCTAAAAATTTGGTTTCCGATACACATGGGATCCATTGACCTTTAATGTATATATCCGGGTCTGGATGTGCTCCCCGGATACGACAGAAATGTACAATAGTAGTTTTACTTGTCGAGAACTTAAATCCATTCATATCGGCCCACTGGATAATTTTGTCAATTGAGAGCTGTAGTTTTCTCTCAACCGTTGCCATTCTGGCTCCAGCAAATGATATGGAGAGATCATCCACAAATAATGTTGAGAGAACATCCCGGGGAATTGCTGAGGATATCCCATTAATTGCTAGTGCAAAAAGGGTTACACTCAGCACACTACCCTGAGGAACTCCTTCTTCCTGGCACTTACTCTCTGATAGAGCTTCCCCAACTCTCACTTGAAAAACTCTATGTGAAAGAAATGCCTGAATAAATAGTGGCAGCTCTCCTCTCAATCCGATTTCATGAATGGTTTTAAGTATACCATATCTCCATGTGGTATCATATGTCTTTTCAAGGTCAAAAAATACTGTAACATGGTGCTGTTTGGAAGCAAAGGCTTCACAAATAGAAGACTCAAGTCGTATCAACACATCAGTCGTTGAGTGCATTTTTCGGAATCCACATTGAATCGGTGATAAAATACCTTTCTTTTCAAGGTACCATATCAGCCTTGCATCGACCATCTTCTCCATGATTTTACATAAACAAGATGTCAATGCAATAGGACGATAGTTTGCTGCTAAAAACTTTTCTTTACCGGGTTTTAAAAAGGCTAAAATAATGGCTAGTTCCCAAACACTTGGGTAACAATGATCATGCCATATTCTATTAATAATGCTTAAAATAAATATCTTTGTATTAAAATGTACATGTTTAATCATTGCATATGGAATTCCATCAGGTCCAGGGGCTGTATCATTGCAATGAGCAAGTGCGGAATCAAATTCTCTTTCATTGAAAGGAGAATTATTAGACTCTTCCCTTCTTGTTGCAAAATTTAAAATTTTCTTTTCTTCAACGCTCCTATACTGGTGACCAGGTGCTCCTACACACTTGCTGGATACATTTGAAAAATGACTAGCCAGGGCATTGCTAACATCATGTGCTTCAGTTACATACTGACCATTCACCTTCAACACTGGTGGTGGGTTGGGGGTGAATTTGCCAGCTATCTTTTTTACTTTCCTCCACACAGCAGATGGTGGTGTTCTACTGTTAATGGAGGAAACAAAAGACATCCATGACTGGCGCCTTGCTTCTTTCATGGCACGATGGAACTGTGCTCTACATTTCTTGTACATAATTAAATTCTCATCAGTTCGGAGTCTACGCAATCGTGTTAGAGATCTTCTTGTGGCTCTGTGGAGGGCAGTTAGTTCTGAAGACCACCACGGGACTGGTCGTCGTTTGAATAACCCTGTTGTTTTGGGAATTGAATTGACTCCTGCTGTATGGAGAGTTCCATTCAGTAAGTCTATGGCATCATCAATATTTTCAACCTGTTCAGCATCCCCCTCAATTTCGCTTAGCTCACGAAATTTTTCCCAGTCCGCCTTGTCAAGATTCCATCGTGGCGATCTCTGTAAAGGTGGACCATTGTTGGTTTTTATAATGATTGGTGCATGATCACTAGTATGCCAATCATCTAATGTCCTCCAATCAAAATCAAGAAGGCAGTTAGAGCTTGCAATTGAAAGGTCAATGCATGACAAGGTACCTGTCTGAACATGGAAGTGTGTGGGCTCTCCTGTATTAAGGAGTCCCACATCCTCATTCTCCACAATTGATGAGATAATATTGCCCCTTGTGTTGGCCAAAACATCACCCCATAAAGCATGTCTACCATTCATATCTCCCAGTAAGAGAAAAGGTTGAGGGAGTTGTTGAATGACTTCTGCTAAATCATCATATAAAATATTATCATTTGGGGGTAAGTACAGAGAGCATATTGTATATTTTCTCCCTATATCAATTTGTACAACTACTGCCTGCAGGGTTGTACGTATAGACATAGGTATTTGGGGAACATCTCGACGAATGTACATGAGACTTCTGCCATGGCTCCCTGCTTGTTGATTATATGGTGTTCTATAGCTAACATACTCTCGAGGACTAGGAGTGTTAGAATCAAGCATACTTTCCTGTAGACATACAATTATGGGGGAATGCTCATGAATTAGGAGCTTAAGTTCTTCATATTTCGCCCTCAAACCCTGACAATTCCATTGCAAAATGGAGGAGAAAACTATGGATTATTTCTGGAAGACATCTTGGATGAGGTCTTCCCATTAGCAGTTTTTAATTTAACATTATTACCAGTAGGTTTCTTCAGAGGTGGTCTTGTTATGTTGGGTTTTACATTTGTGTTTTTCTTTGTATTCTTTTTATCTATTTGTTGAGGTGGATGGTGGACCTCAACTTGAATTTCTGATTTATTCAGTTCATCTTCTGGTTCATTAGAAACATCGACAGACAAAACATCAAATTTATTTGATGTCATAACCTTAACGTTTCTAATGGAGGGTGGAGAGAGAGATGGAGGTCTCTCTCTTTTACGATTAATAGATGGTGGGATTCGAGGTTTTTGCACTTTTCCCACAACAGGTGCATCAGGTAAGTTAGTCTTAAGTGGAACCTCCATCAGATCAGGCAAGGACATGGCCTGAGAGAGGTTTGTATTATTTTTTGTAATGGAGGCTGAAGGCTGTACAGCAATGGGCAATGACCTAGTGTTAATACACCGTGGTAAAGCCTCAGGAGGTAATATGGTTACCTCGTTATTTGACATTTTGTCAGATAGTATACTTTTTTTTTGAGCTATTGGCAGCGCTAGGTTGGTTTGATTTTAATGCCTTAGCATATGTATTTGATTTATTTAATAGTCTTTTGGCATGGGTCACACTTATATGTTCTAAGTTTGATTTGTTGAGGGCAGCTTCCTCCAACTTATATACCTCGCAGCTCTTGTCTGTGGATTTGTGATTTGAGCTGCAATTTAAACACCTGGCTCCAAGTGCACACTCTCCATGGTAAGATTTGGAGCAAATACCACATCTTCTCATTTTTGCAAACTTTGGACGGGTGCCCAAATTTAAAACAAAGCATTGCAATGGCTTCAGCTTGAAGGGTCTTACTTTAATCCTTTCGTTCTCGATAATAATATGAAAAGGTACATCAGCATCCTGGAACGTAAGGATTATCATTGATGTACCTGGGACTTTATGAACTTTCCATACATTTAATGGACACATGGCCAGTATCTCCTCCTCCTGTAAAATCATATAGATCTCTGTTAAAAACTACGCCCCTTCCGTAGCTAAAATTTAGGTGGGGTTTGACATCTAACTTAATGTCATCATTACTTATTTTCATATTGGACAATATTACCGACTGTGTACTGGATTTGGCATGGATAAGGAAACTATTTTTTCCGAAACGAGATATATCGCCTGGTGCAATAGTTCCTACTTTTTTCTGAATCAATTTGCATATTTTAAAATAATTCCCAGTAACCCCCTTTGATTCAGCTATAAGCCACATCGGTGGTTTTGGATTTCTCTGGGAGGGCAAAACCAAATCTGCGTCTTTTTCCAACCAATCGGCAGGCCTGTACACATCCAAATCTTTTGGTACCTTATCGCAGAGAGCAGCCGCGACATTCAAGTTATTAATTTTAATATTATTCAAGTTACTTATTGCACTAAATGCTTCGTCATAACTACTATAAGATATCCACGAATCCCAAGTTTCAGCTTCAAGTTTCATCCTTATTTCTTTTATGCATCCATAGCATTCAAATGCTTTGCATAGATCATCATAATTTGTCTCTATTGAAATTTGTGTAACATGGAGGATTCGAAGTTTCCTTGTGTTACCCAAATTACTTGATTTAGAAATATCAGTTGAATGGTCCTTTCCCGTTCCGAGGTCATCAACAGAGCTTTCCCTTATCACATTAGCAGAGGTCGTCAACAGTGCCGGGGGAGAGTCAGCGTATCCAGGGGATGGGGGTTCGTTCCTTAAAGAATCCATTAGACGAAAGAGAGAGAAAAGGGTAAGTTTGATGTACCTGCTCGAGAATGTTAGGCCATCACAAGTCGGAAAGGAAATTTGCACTCTCCACTATCGGCACAATGAGAGTATACTTCCCAGATGGTCCACTCCATACCCTACCCGAAGGATAGCATCAAAACAGATATAGAGGCACAGTTGTAAGCTGAACCCGCCTGTTAGGACTGAGACCAAGAAATTATGGAATCATCCTCCCCATATCTATAATGACGGGCTTCCGGCCAAAAGCCGAGAGTCCTACCCCAAGCATTGGATCCCCCTGGATTCCGAAGACCCAACACTTGAGAATAGTTCTGCCAAAAAGGTCCAAACCATCTTCGGGATGGCTGGAATCATCCAATACTCTCACATATAGCTTTAAATGCAAACACCTCCCAACCGTGATACCTCCTCCCACTCATCAAAGCAGGCAGCAATAAAGTATGTATGAACATCCCCGCCGGGGCTACAATGGATGTAAAAACATCCAAGCCATAGGAGAAAAAAAAAAAAATTATAAATATAATAATAAATATATATGTACATAATATATACACACATATAGAGGGAAATTTTTCTCATAGAGTTTGGAAAGCAAGACTAAAGAAAGTTTATGAAATTAGGATAAGGTCGAAGTAATATTGAGAAAAAGAAAAAGTTGAAAGAGAAATTTAGATTCGAACTGGGGGAGCAATTTCCCCAAATTCGAGAGCCCTCTTGCCCGTCACCAAGTTTCAGCACGGGAATGAAATGCCGTGCTGAAGCTCAATGACTTCATCAAGGCATTCTCTCATTAAGAGGGTCTTCAAAAGGGAATGGATCTTCTCGTCCTCCCCCCGGATTTGATGCTGTTCTCAGACGCTTCCAAAGAAGGGTGGGGGCCCACGTTCTGAACCACAGGATCTCAGGCCTATGGTCAGAATCAGAAAAGTGCCTCCACATAAATCTGCTAGAAATGAAGGCCGTATATCTGGCACTTCAACAGTTCCAACGGATCCTGGCGGGTCACTCCGTGGTGGTGATGAGCGACAACACCACGGTGGTGGCTTACATCAACAAGCAGGGAGGTACCTTATCACAACAGCTATCCCATCTTGCAGTAGAGGTACTGAGATTAACCGAAGCCCACTCGATTCTACTATCGGCTCGCTTCATTCCGGGCAAGAGGAATGTGCTCGCCGACATTCTGAGCAGAGCATCGCAGATAGTGAGTACCGAGTGGTCTTTGGATCCTCTAGTAGCCAAGAAAGTCTTGACTTTGTGGGGTTCCCCGACGGTGAACCTGTTTGCGACAGCCTTGAACTTCAAGCTTCCGCTGTACTGTTCCCCAGTCCCGGACCCCAAGGCACTCTGGCAAGATGCCTTCCAACAACGGTGGGACAACATCAACGTCTACGCCTTCCCACCGTTCTGTCTGATGAGAAGGGTGCTCAACAAGACCAGGCTATTGGTCAACCTGTCTATGACCCTAATACCTCCGCTATGGCATCATGCAGAGTGGTTCCCGGACCTTCTGCAGCTCCTGACGGAACTCCCGAGAGAGCTTCCTCTACAACACGAGCTACTCTAGCAACCACACTGCAACATCTTCCACAAAGCGGTAGCATCGCTTCGGCCTCATGGCTGGAGACTATCCAGCATCTCCTCAGAGAGAGAGGCTTTTCGCAACAAGTTGCGGAGAGGATGTCTCGACACCTGCGAAAGTCATCTGCAGGGGTTTACCAGGCGAAGTGGAGAGTCTTCTGTGATTGGTGACGTGGAAGGGGTATCTCTCCCCTTGATGCCACTATTCCAGCAATAGCGGAGTTTCCTGTGTATTTGCGGGAAGAAATGCGCCTTTCGGTCTCGGCGGTGAAAGGCTATCGCTCAGCCTTAAGCCTGGCCTTCAGGCTGAAAGGAATGGACATTTCCTCCTCGCTGGAACTTTCCCTACTCATACGAAGCTACGAGCTTACCTGCCCTTAGTCGGAAGTGAGACCCCCTCCATGGAACGTGGTTCGTGTCCTCAGGTCTCTTAAGAGACCTCCGTTCGAACCATTACACCAGGCTTCTAATCGTCACCTGACTTGGAAGACTGTGTTCCTGCTTGCTTTGGCCTCGGCCAAGCGAGTCGGTGAACTTCTTAGTCTCTCGTACGACGTCGCCCATTCAAGGGGATGGAGGGAGGTAACGTTCGGGTTCGTCCCTGAGTTTGTTGCTAAGACTCAGAATCCTGGAGTTCCGGACCCATGGTTCGACGCCTTCAGGATTTCGAGTCTCCGTTCTGTAACAGATGACCCAGACCATCTCCTACTGTGCCCAGTAAGGAGTCTGAGGCTCTATCTGAAGAGAACAGCTGCAGTTCGTCCTCGAGTGCAAGCCCTGTTTGTGAGCACAGGGAGGACGAAGAGGAGGGTCACTAAGAAAACCATCTCAGCTTGGATTCGCAGGGTTATCCACCATTCCCTGAATCCTGACCCTCCTTCGTCACGTCGCCCGATATCACACAATGTCAGAGGCATCGCTACGTCCCTGGCATTCAAGAGAAATTTCTCTGTAATGCAGGCTCTACAAGCTAGGGTCTGGAAGCGTCAAACAACCTTCACAGCTCACTACCTGCAGGAGGAGACAGACAGGAAGCTCGATACGTTCTCTATCGACCCTGTGGTGGCTGCACAACAGCTGGTCTAACCTCAGGCTCCTTAATGGACAAGTAGCAGAAGGTTGAGGGCATTGTTACCCGGTTTTAGTCTGCATGAATGAAAAAGTATGTCTGGCCCTTACTCTTTTCTTCATCCTCCCCTCTCTTGGGGAAAGCAGCATCCTGGGTTCTCTGCGCAGCTGACCTCAAACCACTGCAGGTAAACCATGCTTCCTTGTGTTCCGAGTACTGTATTAATATAATACTGCCGCGTCCCCCATACCCTGATGAGGTGGTATTGGGAACGCCCTAGCCTAGATTTCCATCTAAAGGACTTCAGGTCAACTTCCTAGGACGAGTCACACTTCTTTCCTTCACACACTAGCTTATGTAGGCCGCACGTTCCTTGCGTCGCAAGGAACTTGCGAGGTGTAGGGACTCTTTTATCTCTAGTGCTACACACTCGGATCCTGAGTCCCTGGGCAAAGCCAACGCCAGTAAGGCTGGGACTTACCACCCTATCTAAGGGTTGAGTCACCCCATGTAAATAGCGTGGTTTGTATTTCGGTTACGGAACAGATGACAAATTCGGAGATAATTTGTATTTTTCCTAACCATACAAACCTTAGCTATTTACACATACTTGCCCGCCAGCCCTGTCCCCCGTGAAGTCCTACCTCTAAGCGAAGTGAATCAGTTCACTGGTGTGTGAGGGGGGAGGGGTAGCTGGCTACCCCTCCCCTACCCCCTCGCTAACTAGCGGCGGGGTAGTAAACCCTCGTTAAAAATCTAATGGCTCGTCATTTCTGCTACGCCGAAAGTAATAGCCCATGTAAATAGCTAAGGTTTGTAGTGTTAGGAAAAATACAAATTATCTCCGAATTTGTCATACTTATTTGTATTTTTTGTACACACAAACCAGAGTCCTTTAAAAGTTAAACTTTCCACCTCAACCCTACCTCTTGGTCCTGAGTCAAAGATCAAAAGTGAAGGGTTTTTACCAGTGGGCAGGGCTACTTGCCACCTGTCGTAAACTTCCTCATCAATGACTGGAACTACTGTTCCAGATCATCTGAAAAGACACTCTATTTTTAAGGACTCAGGTTTAGGAAAAGTACAAATTATTGTTGATATTTTAGTGAAAATTTTCCCTCTGGTAAATCCATTATTATGATTAGGGCAAAGAAGACCATACATATGAATTTATTCTTCTGATTTATAAGAATTCTCAATATAAAGTTGTTTTAACCTCAAAATGATTTAATTTAAAATTCCTAATCATATTCAGTTGATTTAGATGTCTGACAACCAAATTGCCTTCTTTATTTCTTAACAGACTGATATTATGAGATGGGAAGCTGGTTTTGTTGACATGCAATTTTAAATGTCTACATCTGAAGCCAGCCTGTTGGAGGAGTAGTTCTGCTTCTGGCCTGACCAGCAACTTTTAATTCCAACTTTAGTAAGCCATTATTTAAAAGGCTGAGAACTGGTTTGTTGATTTTTTTTTTTTGGCATATGGTTCAAAACTGTTATAATCTGGTATTACTTTCAAAGGCATCCTGCAGGACTCTTATCAGTCCCACATACATATAGACATATATTAAGAATCTTGAATTTATTTTTACAGTCCTTCATATTGAGTGAAAGCTTTTGTACAATCTTTGGGCTGATTTTTTTAGGTTCTAGATTCAATATTATAGGTTGGATATACTGTATATGTACTGTACATTTTTATTTCATTAAATGAGAAGTTTATATGAATTTTCCAACAGATACCTGGATGTCAGTTTTAATATTTAGAGTTGATGTATACATTACTTCTCAAGTTAAAAAAATCCTAGTGTTACTCATTCGGTAAGTTGACTGGAACCTGAATTTGTGATGATGGCAGTCTTTATCTCTTCAGACAGTTAAAATTTTATAAGTTACTGCTCTTGACACTACCCATTCTAACTACAGAACCAGTGGTTGCTAATAACATAGTATTAATTCCTTTAATTGATTACAAAAATCCTTTTCCAGATTATTTATCAAATAGAATGAACTTATTTGCAATTTAGTGTAAATGAGTTACTGTGGTTTGTGGTGCTTGTTATAGTTAAAAGACATGCCAGTCAAAATTTAATTTAGGCAAGATTTCTTAAACCTTGATGTGAACATTTACTACAGTACTTTACCTCATGATACAATGGACGTGTTCTATTTTACTAAATTAATTATACATGCTTTACGTTCATAGCTTTTCTTGAGTGGTAAACAGCTCCTATCAATCTAGTTACTAAATGATGGTGCTTTTAGAATACTGTAATTTTCTTGACCAACCATAGAATCTCAATCATTTTTTTTATGCCTTGCAGAAATCTTAGTTTTCAATATTAAACTTAGCCGGTGATCATATAGCTGTCAGCTCTGTTGCCCGACAGAAAAACCTAAGGACAAAATACGCCAGCGATCGCTATACAGGTGGGGGTGTACATCAACTGCGCCATCTGTCGAGCAGGTACTCAAGTACTCCATGTCAACACAGAACCAATTTTCTCTCTGTCGTGCCACTGGCAAGACCTACTAAATACGCTGTTACTAACTGGATTTGTTTTCACAACTATTTGGTGAAGTACACTATTCTAGTTTTGAGCTTTCGCTATGCAGGGGTTTTATCTTCATCTCAAACTTGAACTCGTTTTGGATAGATTTAATTATGGTGACAAAGAGAGTATGGACTCTCTTTCACTTTTAAATGGCCGACCCTTCCCTTAGACGGAAGTGTGTTTAGGTTTTTAGTAATTGCTTAACACGTTATAGATCTATATATTTTATATCTCTCCGCCTTTTTTAGGCCTCTTCGATTAACTTTCCATTTATTATAAACATATAAAAATAAATTTTTATGTTTTGTTTATATGCGACCTTTCCTGATAGTAGGCGGTCCTAACTTGGAACCGAAGTTAATCAACGTTGAGCCCGTTATATCGTATTTAGCCTTTAAAGAATTTAAAACTTTTTAAATTTAATGTTTTATGAAAGAATTTCTTTGACAGTCTCGTACTGTTTTCAAAGATGAACTAACGTTTAGTTTTTTAGACTACGCAGTTGTTGACGTTCAGGACGTTCAACATGCGCTCTATCGTTACGATAGAGAGAGAGTGTATCACGGTTTCACTTTGCAGTAAGAGTAAATCGATTCTGACGTTTCGTTCATTCTTTCTTAGCTTAAATGGTTTAAATTCTAAATTAAAGGAACTTTTTATTTGGAAAACCTTTCAGTTTTTTTCCTTTAGCCAAATAACATGTTTTGATGATATATAATTGGGCTCTTCTCTCAGGTGCGAAATCAAGAGAGAAAGAGAGAGAGAGATAGAGACGGAGACGGAGGGAGAGAGAGGAGAAAAAACGTTCCGTTCAAGCGGGTAACGTTGTTCTCGTGTTACTCTCCTCCCTAGTCGCTGTACGGGGAAGAAGGTAAAACGTTTCTAGGGTTTTATTCTTGTCCCCAGGCTATGTGCGGTGAGAGATTGTAAACGTAGTTTATATGAACTAGTGTTTAGTCTCTTTCCCAGCCACTGAATTCTTTATCTTTATATATGTTTTCTGTTTTTGCTAGTATTAATGAGCTGCATTATACGACTGTTTTCGCAATTACTACCTTTTAATGAAGGGTAGAATTGCGTGTTTCAGGTAGAAATCAGTAAAAGTTTCGATTTCAGTGAAATAAGTGCAAAACAGAAAATCGAAGTGATAAAGTGATATGCGCAAAGTGTTACAGTGTTGCGTCCGAGGGTTCGTCTGTTCGTGCCTGTCGTTCACCTAGTCCGGGACCTCTTGCAAGCTCCCAAGCCCAGGGGAGAAGTAATGTCGAACGACTTATGGGTTCGTCAGGCCTTGATCAACGAACAGACGTTTCTCTCCGTGGTTTCGGGCGTATCTACCCAAGATCGCCCCACCCACACAAAGACGAGAGAGCCCATTTACTTCTCGTCTGCGGAAGAGGTTTCTCGTAAGAAACCATGGACCAAGGTCTCGCAGCTTATTAAGCGCAAGTCGGTCCCTTCCGCGCAAGTCCAACGGCCCAGTTGTAGCCACTGGGTCAGTTCGGATTCGCTGCAGTCTTCCGACGACTGCTCACCTCCTAAGAGAGGCAAAGCGGTACCGCAACAGGCAGTAACACCGTCTGTTGCCGCACCTGCTGCTGTAGACCCTAAGTGGTCTTTGCTACAGTCTATGCAGACACAGTTAGCATCTTTTATGCAGGAGTATCGTGCGGAGAAGGTTGACGCTGCACCCGTTAGCCTACAACCAACCACGGTTGTGCGTACAGTAGACGCTGACGCTACCTGCTCCCGCACTCCGGCTGTGAGAGTTCCACCACCCATGCGCAGTGTACCCTGCCAGCCGCACGTTGACGTTCACAGACGCACGGAACCCTCCGTTGACGTTCGCGAGTTACAACAACAACCTAAGTTGTTTTGTTTTGACGCGGTGCGTCAACCTCCGCATTCTAGAGTTGTTTTGACTGCTCAGTATAGACAGTCAAAGCAGTCTCGAGTGAACACTGTATGTCCTCAAGCACCTGTTGTGGTTGACAGTTCAGTTGTTGACAGTTCACAGACTGTCAAGCGGTTACATGACGTTGCCTTCTGGTCTGCTACTAATGCACCAGTGCTGTATGTCCTCACGCACCTGTTGTGGTTGACAGTTCAGTTTTTGACAGTTCACAGACTGTCAAGCAGTTACATAACGTTGCCTTCTGGTCTGCTGCTAATGCACCAGTGAGACCCTCACTGAGATAACCTAGCTTTTCTCGGACAAGGTTCCTGTAGATGAGAAAGTGCTGTTCTCCCTCCTACTGATATTCCTTTGAGGACTCTGTCATTTGGAGAGGAGCCTTAAGCTGCTTAGCCTCCTATGGACTTTAATTAAATCATGATGATTCTTTAAGGATCTTCGTCCGGATCTTGTAATTGCTGCTCCTCGTTCGCCTAACGTCAGAACTTACACTAGGCCTAGCTACTTCGAAGCCGTTGTTGTTAAGCTAGTGCTCTCTCGCTCTCCTAGAGAGCGTTACGTTGGCTAGGCGACTGGTTTTGCACCAGGAGGAGTTTTAGGGATACAGCCTTTGATTTCCCTTCTTTTAAACTGGCTTATAGAGCGAGAGTCTGATAGGACACGAGAGAAGTTCTCGGCTTGGGAGTTCATGCCTCTGCCCAGATAGACTTCTCAATTCTGGTAGACTCGCCCTGGCGCCTAGCCAGGAGACGCTCCAAGTTGTTTACAGGTCAACTTCTCAACTTTTGTCGAGCCTTTGAAGTTTTGCTGTACTATTATGTCACACATAACAAGGCTTCCATGGATGGTAAATGGTTCCGCCTCAGTCGCTAACCCCGTCTGTTGCCACACCTGCTCCCGTAGACCCTAAATGGACTTTGCTGCAAGACATGCAGTCCAAGCTTGTGTCCTTGATAGAGGACATAAATACGGAGAAGAACCTTCTGGCCAACAACCTTCCAACCGGTTGGTTGTGCGCCCTGTTGACGCTGAGGTATCCTACTCGCGTCTGCCAGTTGAGGTGGTTCCTCCACCGATGCGACCCAGTGTGGGTTGCCAGTCGCACGTTGACGTTAAGCGACGCTCGGAGGTGGTTGTGTCACTAGGAAGACGTTCAACAACCAGCAGAGGTGACTTGTTGTGACGCAGTGCGTCAACCTCAGCAACCCGGTAGGGTGTTGACTGCACAACCCAGACAGTCTAGACAGTTTCGGGTTGACGCTGTACTTCCTCGCACACCCATGGTTGTTGACAGTTCACAGACTGTGCAGCAGTGCCATGATATTGCGTCCGGCTCCGTCACGCATCCACCAGTGCGACCGGATTCAGCGAGTCAGACGTTGCCCACTCCGTTGCCGTTTCCTCATCAGTTTCGGATGAGGAACCCTCTGATGAGGACGTTGCTGAACAAGACGATCAACCCCCAGCCCTGCTATCCATCCAGAAGATGCTGAAGAAGGAACGCTGCCCAGTCAGGCTGTGGATGAGTCTGGTAGGGACACTGTCATCCGTGGATCAATTTGTGTCACTAGGAAGACTACACCTCCGTCCTCTTCTATACCATCTAGCTTTTCACTGGAAAAAGGACAAGACGCTAGAAGCGGTCTCGATCCCGGTTTCCGGAAAGATAAAGTCTGGTCTGACTTGGTGAAAGGACTATATCAACCTTAGAGAGGGTCTTCCCCTGACTGTTCAGACTCCCAACCACGTTCTCTTCTCGGACGCATCGGACGTAGGCTGGGGTGCGACATTAGACGGTAGGGAATGCTCGGGATTATGGAACTCGAGTCAAAGGACAATGCATTTCAACTGCAAGAAGCTATTGGCAGTACGTCTGACCTGGAAAAGCTTCAGGTCTCTCCTTCAAGGCAAAGTGGTGGAGGTGAACTCGGACAACACCACGGCTGTGGCGTACATCTCCAAGCAAGGAGGGACCTACTCTCTGACATGGTACGAGATCGCAAGGGACCTCCTCACCTGGTCAAAAGGTCTAGACATTTCACTAGTAACGAGGTTCATCCAAGGCAACTTGAATGTCATGGCAGATTGTCTCAGTCGGAAGGGACAAATAATTCCAACAGAATGGACCCTCCACAAGGATGTATGCAAGAGACTTTGGGCCACCTGGGGCCAGCCAACCATAGATCTCTTCGCAACCTCGATGACCAAGAGGCTCCCAATATTTTGCTCACCAATCCCGGACCCAGCAGCAGTTCATATAGATGCCTTTCTACTAGATTGGTCACATCTAGATCTATATGCATTCCCTCGTTCAAGATTGTCAACAAGGTACTGCAGAAGTTCGCCTCTCACGAAGGGACAAGGTTGACGCTAGTTGCTTCCCTCTGGCCCGCGAGAGAATGGCTCACCGAGGTACTTCGATGGCTAGTGGACGTTCCCAGAACGCTTCCTCTAAGGGTGGACCTTCTACGTCAGCCACGCGTAAAGAAGGTACACCAAGGCCTCCACGCTCTTCGTCTGACTGCCTTCAGAATATCGAAAGACTCTCGAGAGCTAGAGGCTTTTCGAAGGAGGCAACCAGAGCGATTGCTAGAGCAAGGAGAATATCCACCCTTAGAGTCTACCAATCGAAGTGGGAAATCTTCCGAAACTGGTGCAAGTCAGTATCCGTATCCTCGACCAGTACCTCTGTAACTCAAATAGCTGACTTTCTCTTATATCTGAGGAAAGAACGATCTCTTTCAGCTCCCACTATCAAGGGTTACAGAAGCATGTTGGCATCAGTCTTCCGTCACAGAGGCTTAGATCTTTCCAACAATAAAGATCTACAGGACCTCCTTAAGTCTTTTGAGACCACGAAGGAGCGTCGTTTGGTTACACCTGGTTGGAATTTAGACGTGGTACTAAGATTCCTTATGTCAGACAGGTTCGAACCGCTACAATCAGCCTCCCTGAAAGATCTCACCTTTAAGACTCTTTTCCTGATATGCTTAGCCACAGCTAAAAGAGTCAGTGAGATTCATACCTTCAGCAAGAACATCGGATTCTCATCCGAAACGGCTACATGTTCTACAACTTGGTTTTCTAGCCAAACACGAGCTGCCTTCTCGGCCTTGACCAATATCGTTCGATATTCCAAACTTATCGTATGGTTGGAAATGAACTAGAAAGAGTCTTATGTCCTGTAAGAGCTCTTAAGTTCTATTTAAAAACCTTTACGAGGCCCGTCTGAAGCTTTATGGTGTTCAGTTAAGAATCCATCTTTGCCTATGTCAAAGAATGCTTTATCCTATTTTATCAGACTGTTAATACGAGAAGCTCATTCCCATCTGAATGAGGAAGACCAAGCTTTGCTGAAGGTAAGGACACACGAAGTTAGAGCTGTCGCAACTTCCGTGGCCTTTAAACAAATTAGATCTCTGCAAAGTATATTCGACGCAACCTATTGGAATAGCAAATCAGTGTTCGCGTCTTTTTATCTTAAGAATGTCCAGTCTCTTAACGAGAACTGCTACACTCTGGGACCATTCGTAGCAACGAGTGCAGTAGTGGGTGAGGGCTCAACCACTACAATTCCCTAATTCCATAACCTTTTTTAATCTTTCTCTTGAAATGTTTTATTATTGTTTTTGGGTTGTCCGGAAGGCTAAGAAGCCTTTCGCATCCTACTTGATTTGGCGGGTGGTCAAAGTCATTTCTTGAGAAGCGCCTAGATTAGAGGTTTTGATGAGGTCCTTTAGTATGGGTTGCAACCCTTCATACTTCAGCTCCTAGGAGTCGCTCAGCATCCTATGAGGATCGCGAGGCTCAGTAAGGAAGACGTACTTAAAAAGGCAGAGTAATTGTTCAAGTCGACTTCCTTACCAGGTACTTATTTATTTTATGTTTGTTATTTTGAATAACTGCTAAAATGAAATACAAAATACTTAGCTCATAATAATGTCAACATGTAATGCTGGTCTCTACCCACCCCCCTGGGTGTGAATCAGCTATATGATCACCGGCTAAGTTTAATATTGAAAAATGTTATTTTCATTAGTAAAATAAATTTTTGAATATACTTACCCGGTGATCATATATTAAAGGACCCTCCCTTCCTCCCCAATAGAGACCCAGTGGGCCGAGGAGAAAATTGGTTCTGTGTTGACATGGAGTACTTGAGTACCTGCTCGACAGATGGCGCAGTTGATGTACACCCCCACCTGTATAGCGATCGCTGGCGTATTTTGTCCTTAGGTTTTTCTGTCGGGCAACAGAGCTGACAGCTATATGATCACCGGGTAAGTATATTCAAAAATTTATTTTACTAATGAAAATAACATATTTTGAACTACAGTATTTGATTTAGTTAAATGTGTGATTTAGGCTCTTGTTTTATCAACAACAACTGCCCTTAGTATGTAGGAACAATTTCACAATTGGTATATTATTTTTCCATGCTTAAGGCAATGTACATTCATTAACAAATTTTGTATGGGATCTGTGGAGAAAGGTAAAGTACAGTATGATGAAATCTTTATATGGATATTCTGTACATATTTTCAACTTGATGAAATTCTCTTAGTCATGCCTTCATGAATGTAATTTTCTTGTATATCTGGAAGTGGATGTAGATTGAGAGTAACTCATAATGGCCTTATATTGGTTTGGAGAGATCATATTTTGTATCTTTTGGGGTTTGGAACTGTTGAAATAATGTTTAGACATTCTTTTTGGAGAGACTGTTTGGGTTTGGTTCCAATGTTTCTAATGTGGCATAAACTTCATCTTATAAATTCGGTAATTAATATAGAATCTATTTGCAGGTTGCTGGCCAAAGATCATTTTAAAGTACCAAAAAAGTTCACTACATAAAAACTACTAAACATTGCAGGTTATTCATGAAGTTAACCGCAGTCCAGTTTTTGGTACATTAGGATAATGTTATGACATAGAAAACTGGAGTGGAGGATGTTTTATAACAGATAAGTATCTTCTTCTTCTTCTCTCTTTTTTTTATTTATACAAAATATATTTCAAATTAAAAAGTGAATAAGAATAGACTTCAAATAACCTCCTAGTTAAGGTCTCTTTAAACTGAGGATATTTTGGTAAAATTAGCCTTTTGTTCAACATGGGACAACATTTCTAATAGAAAAAAAAGTTATACTTTATGAATAGTGTGCTTTCAGTGAATTTTACCTTTATTTCTGCTGCAAATAAGCCGTTCTCCCATAATTTCCAGCAATCACAGATGGGAAATCGCCTTGGGTTGGGGAAATAGTAAAAAACCCGCCCCTACTTAAGAGAATTACAGTTTCTCATATACTATTCTTTTTATAGATGGTGCATTGTCAGACGACGGCCTGTACGGCTGTTCTTCATCAGCCTTGTGGCCATACCGTACAGTATGTAGGTCTCACGCCCTCTGCGGAGTTCAGCTGGAGGACATCGTGGTCTGGCACCCTGATAACTGTATGGTCTGTTTTGACCTCATCACCACCCTCGGATCTGATTCGGTGAGTCCCGTTGGCTATGTTGCCTTTCTAATTATTTTACCTTTTTTGGTATACATACACCATTTAGTAAGACTTCTATGGTCTTGAAGGACCGCCGGGAATCTTCCTTTTTGTAATTCCCACTATTATTTCAGGCATCCCCGGAGCAGAAGACTGCGGCTCGGGCCACACTGAAAGTGTGGGTTGGGGGATTTGCCCGAAACGTGAAATCCAAACAGCCTTACGTCCTATCTGAAGACTACTGTGCCATGATCTACCCTAACGCCAAGTCTTCAGCCGCTGTGGCTAGGCATGTTGCGGCACCCATCATTGCCGACATTGATGCCACCATAGCGGGATTCATCGACCAGGAACAAGATCCGTTGGATGCCCCCGGAGATCTGGAAGACAATGTGGCTTCCATGAACTTAGACGTTGAACCCATGTTGTTGGACGATCCGGATGCAGGTAGGGTGGTAAGTGAGGCAGGTATTACCGGCGCTGAGATTCCTATCCTCAGCCCCGCTCTTTCTTCTTCATCTGATCTCTCTTCTTTCCATGGTTTTTCTGGGGACCGTGATTCGTCTCATCGATCACACCCGGTTCCCCCCAAAGATAAGTCTACATCGAGAACTTTGCCAAAAGCTCGTAAGCCCCACAAGGCTTCCCATAGTTCCAAGTCTAATACAAACCCGTCATCTAAGGCTTCCGGCTCCTCCTCTAAGTCTCACGACCCGGGAGTACAACCCGCCACTTCTGCTCCTAGCCCGGGCCTTTCCGAATCAGCCATGCTTCGCATCGTGTCGGAGATGCAATCTAAGATTGTGTCGGAAATGCAGGCCAAGATGGACACGATGTTCTCTAACATTGGTCAGAGACTTGGAGCATTAGAACAAGGTGCTCCGGAGCGAGTTCAAAGCTCTCTCATCCCGGATGCCTCTAAGCTTCCGCCGTTTACCAAGAATAACCCTTGGCGCATGGCTCTTCATTCCCCATTCTCAGATGGGATGTTAACATTGGAAGGTCTTGGTACTCGTCCTCTAGAGGATTTTGAATTCTTTCCTCCTGGTCTCGCATTTCCATTTCATGGTTATGCCAGGCTTACCGAGGATGCTCTGGTTCGGCTGGATAAGGTCCCCAAAGAGACTGTCATTTTCCCGAAAGAACAAGCCCAATCTGTTTGGGCTAGGTTTCTGAATGATATTGGTTGCACCAATACCATGTTGACGCCTTATAAGAGTTCTTTCACAATGTTCTTAATGGACAAGAACACCGTGACTCCATGCGTCAATAAGGTTGCAGAGCTTGCTTTCCAATATGCTCTGGAGGAGAAGCCCTTGCCTCCCATCCGAGAGGTGGATCCGATCTCCCTCCTTCTTCCTTCAGGTATTGAGTGTTGGGACAATGTCCATACCACTTTTACTTCTGGCAAGCTAACAGCGGACTGTGCTTCAGTTATGTTTAGTGAACGGCTTCCCCGTCTCCCGGAATCTCTTATTAAACAGGAGTATGATTCCCGCCTACGTGTTGGTCGAACTTTGAACTTGGCCACATCTACGGAGTCGATAGCCTTAACTTAGGCCTATGATACTGAGAGTATCTTTAAGTCTCTCAATAAGGCTACTTTGCAGTCGTTATATTTCGATCTATATGACTTTGCTATTGCCAAACGTAGGTGCCGCAAACACGTCCTGGCTGAGGCGACTATTAGGCACGAGCCTAATAAACTTATCCGGTCCTCTTGCTGGGGTTCAAATCTCTTCCCTGAGGATCTTGTGGAGGAAGTCTTGGCAGAGGCTACTAGAGTCAATCAGAGCCTTAAAGCCCGTTGGGGTTTGACTCCTAAGCGGAAATATGACCCCGCAAATTACCAAGCCCGGGGTAGGAAGAAGCTCCGCCCGTATACCTCCACCCAGTTCCGGCAACAGCAGAGTAGTTCGTCTGTTTTCCGTCAGCCTCTTCCTCCATCTCCTGCTGCTCCTGCACAGCCTTCCACCTCTCAGGCTCCTTCATCGGACGACTATGTCACCGTTCTGCTCCCTAAGAGCCAGCTTCCCGGTGCCTCCACCACCTCTCCAGCCTTTAACCAGTCTTATGAGGCTCAAGGCTCTTCCCAGAGTTATAACAGAGGTAGAGGCTACCACCGTGGTTCAAACCAGAACAGAGGTAGAGGCAGATTCTTTCGCAAGGGAAAGAACTTCCGAGGCGGACGTGGAGGCAACTCCTCAAGCCAATACTGAGGTGCAGCGGGTAGGGGGGAGGCTTTATGCCTTCCGCAACAAATGGAGGTTCAGTCCCTGGGCTTTCAGTATCATCTCCAAGGGACTGGGGTGGAGTTGGATTCAAGGACCTCCACCTCCGAACAGATTTCATCAACATTCCACTCCGGACCTAGTCAAATTTGTCCAGGACCTGTTACAAAAGAACGCCATACAAGAAACGAAACACCTGAAGTTTCAGGGTCGGCTGTTCAGTGTCCCGAAGAAGGATTCGGACAAGAGAAGAGTGATTCTAGACCTATCCCTTCTCAACTTGTCCATTCAATGCGACAAGTTTCGAATGCTTACCGTCTCGCAGGTGCGGACCTTACTTCCCCGTGGGGCCGTCACCACCTCTATCGATCTTACAGACGCCTATTATCACGTCCCGATAGCGAGACACTTCCGTCCGTATCTAGGCTTCCGCCTAGGGGACAAAAGTTACTCCTTCAAGGTGATGCCTTTCGGGCTCAACATCGCCCCAAGGATCTTCACAAAGTTGGCAGAAGTCGCTGTTCAGGAACTCAGAAATCAAGGGATTCAAGTAGTAGTCTATCTGGACGACTGGCTCATTTGGTCAGACACCTCCCAAAATTGCCTAAAAGCCACTCACAGAGTCATCCAATACCTTCAATCTCTAGGCTTCCAGATCAACTTCAAGAAGTCCCGTCGTCTTCCGAAATCAAAGTTCCAATGGCTCGGCCTGCAATGGGATCTTATATCTCATACTCTGTGTCTTCCCAAACCCAAGAGGTTAGAGATTGCAAGGAACACCAAACGCTTTCTCAAAGACAAAGTAAGTTCCAGACGACTCCAAGAGAGGATCCTAGGGTCCCTTCAATTTGCCTCAGTGACGGATCTACTTCTGAAGGCAAAATTGAAAGATACCAATCGTGTCTGGCGTTCGAGGGCGAACCGGAAGCTCTGGGACAGGAAAGTCCGCCTTCCTCCCATTCTCCGGGAAAGACTTCTACCTTGGACAAGGGCCATCAATCTGTCAAAGTCAGTTCCCCTTCGATTTCCGCCTCCGAAGTTAATCATTCACACGGACGCATCCCTATCAGGTTGGGGAGGCTATTCTCAGCTCAGGGAAGTTCAAGGTCTTTGGTCTCCCTTATTCCGCCAATTTCACATCAATGTGCTGGAGGCCATGGCAGTTCTTCTAACCCTGAAACGTCTCGCTCCACCCAAGAGACAACACCTTCGTCTGGTTCTCGACAGCGAAGTGGTGGTCCGCTGCCTCAACAGAGGCGGATCAAAATCAGGGCCTCTGAACCATGTTCTAGTAGCCATATTCTCCCTAGCAGCCTCGAACCGTTGGCATCTTTCAGCTGTCCACCTGGCGGGAGTCCGGAACGTAGTGGCAGACGCCTTGTCCCGGACCTCCCCTCTAGAATCGGAATGGTCACTCGACCTAAAGTCATTCCGGTGGATTCTCTCTCGGGTTCCGGGTCTCCAAGTGGACCTCTTCGCCACGGAGTCCAACCACAAATTGAGAGTATATGTGGCTCCCAATCTAGACCCTCAGGCCTACGCCACAGACGCCATGTCACAGAATTGGGACATCTGGGAAAGGATTTATCTCTTTCCCCCGGTGAATCTTTTACTGAAAGTACTAGACAAACTGAGATCCTTCAAGGGACGAGTAGCCTTGGTCGCACCCAACTGGCCCAAGAGCAATTGGTACCCTCTCCTGCGAGAGTTGAGACTACATCCTCACCCGATACCCAATCCGGTTCTGTCTCAGATAGTACAAACACGCGTTGTGTACGCTTTCTCAAACATTCAGAGCGCCCTAACTTTATGGACTTCATGAAGTTTGCGGCCATGCATGGTGCCAATATCGATCCTCAAAACACCCTGTTCCTAGAATCAGATAAACGGGATTCCACTATCCGCCAATATGATTCTGCGGTTAAAAAGTTGGCTAAATTTTTGATAGACTCAGACGTACACTGTATGAACTTGAACCTTACAGTCACTTTCTTTAGAACTTTATTAGAATCAGGTCTGGCAGCCAATACTATCACCACTATTAAATCTGCTTTGAAAAAGATCTTCCTAGTGGGTTTTAACATAGACTTAACCGACTCTTTGTTAGCTTCAATTCCGAAAGCCTGTGCCAGACTGAAACCGGTTACTCGTCCTACCCCGGTTACCTGGTTCCTTAATGATGTACTCAAATTGGCTTCTGATACCATTAACAGTTCTTGTGACTACATTCCCCTTCTCAGGAAAACACTTTTCCTGGTGAGCTTGGCTTCCGGGGCAAGAATTTCTGAACTGGCAGCTTTGTCAAGAGACCCGGGTCATATTGAGTTCCTTCCTTCGGGAGAGGTCCTTCTTTCACCTAACAAATTCTTTTTAGCTAAGAACGAAGACCCTCAGAACAGATGGTCCTCCTGGAAAATTGTTCCCCTCACGCAAGATCCGTCTCTGTGCCCTGTTACTACTCTTAGGTCTTATTTATCCCGGACCTCCTCTAACTCCTCGGGGCCTCTATTCGTTAGAGAACAAGGCGGTACCATTACCATTAAAGGGATCAGGCAACAAAACGGATTTTGAGCGAAGCCAAAAATCTATTTTTGGGTGAGATAGCCATGGCGTCCTGATGGAAGGTTCCTTTTTGGTAGCTTCCTTGGGTATAATACTACTAAGATATTCCCAGAGAATTTAACCACAGGTTATCACAGAATTCTAACTTCTGGAGCGAGTATCTCAAAGGTTTCCCTTTAAGACATCGTAAATCAACAGGGGACGCATGTCTAAACGCGCCACATAGCTATCTTCACCCCGAACAGAGTTAATGCTTCGGTGTGTAAGGATAGAGAATAGCTGGGAGCCGTTCCACAGCCAATCTCACTCGTGGCTACTACTGATACTCGAGACGTAAACAAACGGGCGCCATTGCTCAAATGACGTCACGCCCGTCTTCATCCTGAAGCCAGTTGCTTGCCCAACACCATGATACAGTAGAACAGGGTGGGATCTAAAACTGGACGAAGTAGCAGGGAGGGTCCATCAGGACGCCATGGCTATCTCACCCAAAAATAGATTTTTCGCTTCGCTCAAAATCCGTTTTTTGGGCTCAAGCCATGGCGTCCTGATGGAAGAATACCAGAGAATCAATGTATCGTGGTAGATTTTCCCCTAATAGTAAGTGCCAAGGCATTGACAAAGCAGCATAGCAATCTTTAATAAGGGACCATAGGGAAGAAGCATCCTGCCCCCCTTGGCAGAGAAGTTCCCATGGGCCATGCCGACGTCAAAGTGGTATTGAAGGGCTATTCATCCTGATAGAAGAACTTGAAGAACTTGGAGATGAAGCCGAATGTTTGATATTCGTATAGGAACATTCTGAAATTTAGACCAGTGGTGGTTGGGCACTGTATATTTGAGAGTGGTGGTTCATCTCCCTGGTAATAAAAGTAAGTATTCGTGTTGGAACCTTACATAATCAGAGTGAATATAACTTAAGAGTTAGCATCTTAGTTTCTTCATAACCATAAGGAAAAGGGGGAATAATAAAACTATGACAGGCATGTATTTCATAGTAAGTAGGAGCTGATTGAGACGCACAGGTAATAAAATAGAAATTTTATTTCACAATGCAGAAATTAAATAATTTACAGCAATAAGTAAAGTTCATTTACAGTAATTATAATGTACATAGTAATAAAGACTTGCTCTTGAATCTGAAAAGGAATTTCAAGTTTATTAGTAGGCACTCGTTCTCGAGGAACGCAAGTCTTTGATTAAAAAACACGTCATGCTCAAGGCATGCGGCACTTGTGTGACAACTATGACATTTCACCTGGGATAAGAACAGTTATAAAAGCACTAAGTGTTTTCGACATCACTATGAATCGCTCGAGGGTCAACATAGGCACCCGAAGAGTTAGAGTCCCAAGTAACTCACTGTTCTACGCAGAGTTAGGTGCAGGTTTCATGACACTACCTGCGGCTACCACAAAATGTTTGACTTCGTGCACTTGTTTCGCATAATGTTTAAAGAAAACTCGCGAGGACTTCCAACCCGTGAAGTTTTTAAGGCTTTCAAAGTCCATGCTCTGAAAGAAATTCAGAGATGATGCCACTTTTCTAGGATCATGACCAGCGGGTGTACTGTTAGGATCCGCTCTGCGAATGAAGTAGGTGATTTTCGCTCTTAATTGTTTCAGTGACAGGTCGCTGCCCGATGTTTCTCCTTTGAAGAGTTGGCCTCCACCAAAGTTTGAAGTTCTGCGAAGATAGACCTTGAGGCTCTCTACTGGACATAGAGAGGCATCCTCCTTCAGGGGGCATATTCTCCAAGGGCCCCATCTTTTGGTGGGTAATTCATTTTTGGCGAGAAACGTCGGATCAGGGGAGAGGGTAACTTCACCTGTATCGGTAAACAGGATGTGTCCATCCTCTCTTGATAAAGCCACTATTTCGCTGACTCGAGCTCCTGAAGCGAGAGCAAAGAGAAATATAACTTTCTGAGTCAGATCCTTGAGAGGGCAGGAATCATTGTCCAAGTTGGAGGCGAAATGGAGCACCTTGTCTAGTGACCAGGAGATCGGTTTCGGTGGGGGTGCTGGGCGTAGGCGAGCACATGCTTTCGGCAGTTTGTTGAAGATGTCGCTGGACAAATCAATTTGGAAAGCATATAGAATTGGTCTGGTCAAGGCCGATTTGCAGGTTGATATCGTATTGGCTGCTAATCCCTGTCCATGAAGGTGAATAAAGAAGGACATGCAGAAATCAATCGTGATTTCTTTAGGATTTTTTGTCTTGACGAAGGAGACCCATTTCCTCCAGGATGATTCATATTGCCGTCTTGTGGATTCGGTCTTGTATTCCTCTAGGAAGTCCAGACTTTTCTTCGAGATCCCAAACCTCTTCTTTGCGGCTAGGGAGAGAAAATCATGAGATGAAGGTCCTTGATTTTCGATGATGAAGCGAAGACAGTCGACTTCTGTACATGTTGAGAGAGAACTGGGCCCGGGAGAGGGATCAGCTTGGGCTGCAGCTCCAGGACCAGGGGGTACCAGTTGCTCCGAGGCCACTTGGGAGCCACTAGGGCCGCTGTCCCTTTGAAGGTTCTCAGTTTGGAGAGGACTTTCAACAGAAGGTTGGTGGGGGGGAACAGGTAGATCTTGGACTATCTGTTCCAATCCAGTGACATGGCATCCACTGCTTCTGCTTTGGGGTCCTCGTACGGGGCCACATACCGAGGAAGTTGATTGTTGTCGCTCGTTGCAAAGAGATCTATCTGAAGTTCTGGGACTTGGTGAGAGATGAAGGAGAACGATCTTGCGTCTAGAGACCATTCCGACTCTATCGGGTTTGTCCGAGATAGAGCATCCGCTGTCACATTGCGGAATCCTTGTAGGTGAACTGCAGACAAGTGCCACTTCTTCTTCTCTGCCAGACGGAAGATTGGGAGAAGCACCTGATTTATCTGGGGCGATCTTGAGCCTTGGCGATTGAGACAACGAACTACCACCGAGTTGTCTAGGGTTAGACGGATGTGGATCGAGGGTGGCGGGGATAACTTCTTTAGGGTTAGAAGGACCGCCATGGCCTCCAAGATGTTTATGTGGAACGTCTTGAACAGGGGAGACCAGGTGCCTTGAGCCTGTTTTTGGTGGGAGTGACCTCCCCAACCCTCCAGCGAAGCGTCCGTGTGGATGTTGAGTGATGGAGGAGGGTGTTGGAGAGGAATGGACCTTTTCAGGGCCTTTGCTTCTGACCACGGCTTTAGAAGAAGTCGTAGTCTGTTTGGAAGCCGTCTCTTGAGGTCTCTTCGAGCGATGGATGCCGAACGTCTCCAGACTCCCGCGGCATCCTTTAGCTGTGCGCGAAGCACTGGGTTTGTCACTGAGGCGAACTGCAGAGAGCCTAGAACTCGTTCCTGCTGGCGTCTTGAAATGCGTTTGGATTTCAGCAGTCGCTTGACAGACCCTGCTATTTCCTTCCTTTTCTTCTGGGGGATGGAAAGGCGGTGTGACTGAAGGTTCCAGTGGATTCCCAACCACTGGAACTTCTGAGCTGGAGAGAGGCGAGATTTCTTCTCGTTGATCTTGAATCCCAGGTGTTCTAGGTACTGGGTGACTTTGTTGCAAGATTTTACACAATCTTCGGGCGATGGAGCCCAGACTAGCCAGTCGTCGAGGTAGGCCATCACCTGGACGTTTCGGAGGCGGAGCTGTTGTACTATGGCGTCCGCCAGCTTTGTGAAGATCCGAGGGGCCACATTGAGGCCGAAGGGCATGGCCCGGAAGGCGTAGCTTTTCCTTTGGAGTCGAAATCCTAGGTAGGAGGAAGCGTGATGGTTCACTGGAACGTGCCAGTAGGCATCCGCCAGGTCTATGGAGACCGTGTAGGAACCTCGAGGCAGAAGGGTCCTTATCTGTTGAAGAGTCAGCATCTTGAACTTGTCGTTCGCTATGAACTTGTTGAGGGGGGATAAGTCCAGAATGACTCTGAGTTTGTCGGAGTCTTTCTTGGGGACACAAAACAGTCTCCCTTGGAACCTGGTGGACTTTACCTTCCTTATCACCTTCTTGTTCAAGAGATCTAGGACATATTCTTCCAGAAGGGGGGTTGATTGTTGGAAGAATTGCTGGAAGGTTGGGGGTGGTTGAGTCCAACTCCAGCCTAGACCCTTCTTGACGATGCTGTGTGCCCAGGGATCGAAGGTCCAACGATCCTGGAATTGGCGGAGTCTTCCTCCCACCGGAAGCACTTCATTGCTTCTGGTGTCCCGAGGGCTTGCTGCCTCGGCCGCTAGCTCCCTTTCCTCCTCTGCCTCTGGAGGGACGGCGAGAGGCGTCTTTGCTTGCACCCTTGTATGAGCCTCTACCTTTGGGACGAAAGGTAGTTGACTGTTGCTCGAAAGCAGGGGTGAAGACCGGTGACTGTGACAACACCGGTTGGGGGACCAATTGAAAGGTCTGTTGTGGTTGGGCAACCACTTGGGAGGTAGCGGGTCCCGGAAACTGACGTCTTTGTTGACGTTGCTGGGGTTTCTGCTTTTGGGATTTCCTCTTAGGTTGAGGTCCGTCGTCCTGAGAGGGTTTCCTTTTCTTGGACATGCCCCACTTGTGGAGAAGGTTCCTATTCTCCGTGGCGGCTCTGTCAGTGATTTCCTTCACGAGGTCGGAGGGAAAGAGGTGTTTACCCCAGATGTTGGAGGAAATCAGCCTCCGGGGTTCGTGTTTCACGGTAGCACCTGCAAACACGAATTCACGACAGGCTCTACGAGCCTTTATGAAGTGGTACAAGTCCTTCATCACGGTCATCAGGTGGGATTTGGAGAGTACCATGTAGTGGTCTGGTACTCTGGTGTCACAGGCCATGATTTCAAGTTGGACTTGATGAGATAAGGATGCTGCGAGCCTCTCCTTCGTATCTTGTTCCCGACGAAGGAGGTGATCGTTGAGCTTAGGGAGGTCTTCATTAAACTGACGTCCGGCGACGTCAGGATCTAGCTTTCCCACGACGAAAGTATGCTGGACATCTTTCCAGTTTCGAGCGTCAGGGGGAGTTACTATAGAGAAGGGTCTGCACTCCTCCAGTGCAGGGCAGGCTTTCCCTTCTTCCGCAGCTTTAAGGCACGCAGCTAAGGCCTTTTCCAGGAATGGAAGAATCGCACTTTCAGGTGCGACATAAGTAGGGTGCTTCTTGCTCAGGGCGGGAAGCTTAGAGCAGGTAAAGCCCCTACTCTTGAATGTGTTGGCTAGCATAGCCTGGGCCTTTGCGAGATCGAACACTATCTCTTCCTTCGGTTCGGTCTCTTCCTTCGAGGCAGGTTCAGAGCGCAGACGGACGTAGCAGTCCGGGTAGGCCTCAAAGTTTGGGAAGAACTCCACGTCTTCCAAGGGGACCGTGCCGACCTTATCACTGACAAAGATCCTGCCGGTCGCGATCACCATATGCTCAGCATACCTCCACGGGTTGGCATGTGAGCAAGCGGGGAGATCCTTAACCGAAATCCTCTTCGGTTCTCTGGATCCTATCATGGACCTGATGGACTCCTGATTCTCCTTCAACCTGTCGTCCATGACGGCTCTAATCAGTCGGATCAACTCTTGAGTGGAAGAAGAGGGATCCGTGGTCGAGGAGGTAGACGGAATAGACACTTCCGTCGGTGTAGGAGTAGGAGGGGGGATAGACGGAGGAGCGACCTCTTGCTCCGACTCGGCGTATTCCACCTTGTCTTCGTCATCTTCGGCTCCTTGAGCCATTAGCGTCTTCTCGGTGTCTTCCGAGACATCCGACATCTGCTCGTCATCTCCGGAATCCAAGCGACACTCATGCATGGACTGAGCCATGACAACATCAGGTTCCACTGTAAGTTGGACAATGGGAATCACATCTGTGGGTACCACTGAATCAGGGGAGGCCTTAGGGAACAAGAGGGACCTCAATTCTTCTGTGGCCAGGTAAGGGCCGGTGGCATTTTTCTGGAAGCCACGCACCCACTTGCGTAGCTTTTCACGAGAAATGTCTCTGACCTCCGCTGAGGGAGGGTTATGGAAGGCGTCAGTCATGTGAGCCTGGCATACCGTACAGTTCAGTGGATTCCAAAACTTCAGATCCCCTTTCTTGTCGGCACAAGGGGCGTGAGTCCTGCAAGCCGTATGCCCGTAAAACTGCGGGCGTTTCACAGCGCAGAAGGCGAAGTCACACTTCATCTGCTCCTCCTGTGGAAGAAAGAGAAAATGAGTATGGGGGAGTCATAAGAATGGCTCTTAAATTAAGTTAATATTAATTATTAATTTTAACTTAAAGAAGGGTGTGATGCATAGAGATTGAAATAGTAAAGAGAACATACTCCATGCATCTCGCCCGGCTGGTTACCGTAAGCTTTGTCCTTGGATAATCCGAGACCGAAGGCACCGGATAGTATTCCTTAGAGTTCCATAGGGCAATGGAATTCCGTGGAAAACCAAGGGTAAGATTGGGACCGAGATCATTCGGTCCCAAACTAGGGGCTAGAAGGCCTCCTTTTAAGGTAACTGCTTCCGGCAACCAGCCGTGCAAAGATGCACGCAGCATGCTGGAAATAGAAGAGTGCAAAGAGACAGCATGATCCATAACAGAACAGTACCAAGGTATTGATCTTAATAGTGGAAACAGTCCATCTGTTTGCGGTATAGGGCTATCAGTATCATATGATAGCTAGAAGAAGGGGGTGCAAGTATTCTTGACGCCTCCGGGGGTTTCCGGCAAGCCGCCGGCATGCCGGAGGTCGCTCCGACAGAGTTTCTGGCATCAAGACAGACAATATGTAAGTCAAGAGAATACCAGGGTGGCGGCCGCCGGTACAACGGCGGCACGCCGGCAGGGGAGCGGCGGCTCCGGCAGTCGGAGGATGCCGGATGGTGACTGGGACAATGTATAGCGGAACCGGGTTGCCGGCAATAGATGCCGGCACTCCGGCGGCCGACCGGCGAGCGGACGACAAGCTAGGAGGGAGGAGAGCCGCCGGTAGTAGCCGGCGGCAGTCGGCAGTCCCCCGGCACACGGGGGGCTGTCGGCAAGGGAAGGGAGAGTCACCAGGGTAGGAGGTGGTTATCGCCGACGGTGGAGGCGGCAAGAGACCAGCACCCGGATAGGGAGAGAGACAGGGGGGGAGGGGTGTAGGAAGTTCAGTCATGGACTCCAGACATCCCCCCCCTGAGAGGGTGTACCCATGATAGAGACAGGCTCTATCATCCAGGAGCAGGGGCCACAGAGGACCGGGTAGCAGGTAGCCCAAGGGAGGGCTAGGGGACACCCAAAGAGGGGGAACCCCCCATATGCCGAACATCTCTAGAAACTAACCCCATAGGACACTATGAAGGGTATGTGTACCAGAGCGGACTGCACAGGGAAGCTCGGGTAGCCCTACTACTCCGCCCTAAGGAGGAGTTGTAGGACAGGGGACAGGTGGGTATAGACTAACCTAAGCATAGGCTAGGCTATACAAGAGATAGGTGGGGAGGGGAGTAGAGAGAAGTCTTCCAAGGAAGGGTTTCTGTACCAGAGCGGCCACTAGGGAAAGGGAGGACACTCCCTAACCTAAGATAAGGCAGATCGGCTGAAACGGTGCATGGGTACAGTTTCAGCAGGGAACAGAGAAACCTTCCTAACCTAACCTAGAGCAGGGCTAAAAGTCCTGAACCAGGGAAGGTAGAAGACATATCGCTATCGCAGGATAGTCATAGACTAATCCTAGCCATAGAGGTAGGGCTAGCCTAACCTCACTCTCGGGCGCAACCCTAAGGGGGGTTCATTCCCTTAGGGAGGACTGAGAGGCGATAAATACTCCATTAGACACTTGATCCCTTTACTCAGAAAGGGAATCAAGGCTAATTAGAGGGAATGCCGAGGCAGGGGATGAAGGAAGCATATAGGGGTCCTACAAGTAGGTTAGGTTAGAAAGAGACACTAACTAACCTATCCCCTATATGGTCCCTGAAGGCGAAATAACATTGCATCACGGTCTAAAGTATTGTAAAATAATGCCCCTATCTTCATAACTTAGTCTAGGATCACTGATAAAATCATGCATGAACACTTATGTACAGGCGCTCTGGCCTGGGGGCTATAGTAGCCGACTGGTATGAGGTCAATCGATGACCGATAAAAAGCGTCGAAACACGATATAAAAGTTCCTAGCTATGAAGACTAAATAAACTAATGTATTCGATTAGTAAATAAGGCCGGAAGCGTTGTTGTGGCTAACTAAATAAGGCATGCATAACAACAACGACGCCATAAAATGGCGGGTCCGGTAGAGGCACAGCTCTGCCACAAAACAGCAATTATCTCGAAAAGTAATATTTACTTTACGGCCAGAGCTTAACTAAACAATACTGGAACCTTGTACTCAACTTTCCAGAAGATGGTGAGGCTGAAGGTAACGACATAACGTAGATGCAAATCGATAAAAGGAGCACAGGGAAAATCCGTCTAAGTAGGGCAGCTACTAAACAAAGGATGAAGACGGGCGTGACGTCATTTGAGCAATGGCGCCCGTTTGTTTACGTCTCGAGTATCAGTAGTAGCCACGAGTGAGATTGGCTGTGGAACGGCTCCCAGCTATTCTCTATCCTTACACACCGAAGCATTAACTCTGTTCGGGGTGAAGATAGCTATGTGGCGCGTTTAGACATGCGTCCCCTGTTGATTTACGATGTCTTAAAGGGAAACCTTTGAGATACTCGCTCCAGAAGTTAGAATTCTGTGATAACCTGTGGTTAAATTCTCTGGGAATATCTTAGTAGTATTATACCCAAGGAAGCTACCAAAAAGGAACCTTCCATCAGGACACCATGGCTTGAGCCCAAAAATCTTGTATTTTATTAAACAAGCTAGCCCTGACTCTTTTCCTCTTGCACATGATATCAGAGCGGTTGCTACTTCGGTGAACTTTTTTCACCACATGAATTTTACGGATCTTTCCAGGTATACAAGGTGGAAGTCACCCTCAGTGTTCAAGAAACACTACCTTAAACATTTGGAAGCCCTTAAATTTCCTACAGTAGCTGCAGGGAGCGTAGTTACCCCCAGGTAACTCATATGTTAATTCCTTGTTATTTTATCTCTCCCCCTTACCTGCCTCATTTATACCCTATTTGTATTCGTTGGTTTCGCACCTGATTACTATTATTATATTTGTAAATTTTTGACTCCTGAGTATCTGTATATATCATCACTCACGGCATTATTATACCTTACCTTTTTTGGTCAATTGTTCTACCAAGTGGATTTATGTTCTTTTTAAGATACCCTTATAGCTGTTTTTGGCACTCATCTCTGATTAAAGCAACTTGTATTTCCCTTATGTTTATGTTTTTCCTTTATTTTGCAAGTTTGGTGACATTTCTCTTGTATATATTCACTGGCCGGCACAGGTTCAAGCCCAGAAAAGGGATTTTGACGTAGGAAAAATCTATTTCTGGGCGAGGGACCTGTGCCGCCCAGTGAACCCTCCCAGCTCCTCTCCCTTGGAGTCCCCAAACTTTGGGTGCTAAGGAGTTGGGTTCTGAGCGGATGCAGAGTTGCTGGTGCCGAGTGAGGTTGAACAGCTCTCCTCTATTGGGGTCTTTTGTCGTGGATGAATCTAAATAGTGCGGGACCTCTGGATTATACGCCCAATTTTATACCGACACCAATAGGTGAGCGAGCTAGTTAACCTAGCACTCCTTTACATTTTTTTCTCTGGTATATTTAGCAGTAAATTACCTAAGAATAAGTGCTAATAGGAGCTTATTCACTGGGCGGCACAGGTCCCTCGCCCAGAAATAGATTTTTCCTACGTCAAAATCCCTTATTTATGACTATTAGCTATAGGAAAAATTTTCATGAATAGTACTTACCTGGCAGTTATATATATATAGCTGATTCACACATTTGGAGGAGGGAAACAGACAGTAAATATCGTTGGGGAAACAACAAAAGAGTTGTAGGAGAAAAAACACCTTGATTTCTTACCTGCTAAGGTAGCTGACTTTAAAGATTACTGCCTCTAGAGTCGGTTTCCCTTAGGAGTGTTCAGCCAGGAGTAGACCTGCTATGCTGCAAACAACTCAATCGAGTCTATCAAAGGGTTAAGACCGACAACTTAACTAGACTTTAGAAACTACCTTCGCCCCATATAATAAAAACCTGCAACCTTACTAAAACTAACCACCTAACCTTGCAGAAATAGATATAAGTTATCTATCTGGACTGAGGAACCGTACCACAAGACGAGGTCCTCAGACAACCATAAAAAATGCAAACCTTCATACATGTATACAAACTAAGGTTGAGTGGGGGTAGTAACTCCTTTGCCTAATACAGAAGCTGCAGCTACGTATGGGCCCAAGGTATAACACTTGTCATAGTCTACTCTCACCTCTGAGGTAATGAGAAGCGAAGAGAGTTGCTCCTCCAGAACGTTGCGTCCATGATTTGCCTAACTGACATATTTTTCTGATATGCCAGTGGGGTAGCAATGGCTCTCACTTCGTGAGCCCGTACTTTCAACAGGGCTTAAGTGTTCTTCCTCACATAAGAGGTGGGCTTCCATAATAGTTTCCCTCAGGAAAAAGGACAAAACGTTCTTTGACGGGTTTTTGAGGATCCCTCACAGAACACCATAATGAGTTGGATGCACCCCTCACATTCTTAGTGTGGGCCAAATAAGCCTTGAGAGCCCTAACTGGGCAGAGGAGTCTTTCCTGCTCCTGACCCACTAAGTTCGTGAGGTTAGGGACCTCAAAGGTCCTAGGCCAGGGTTTCGAAGGATTCTCGTTCTTGGCAAGGAAGTCGTACCTTAAGGCACAAACCACTCCATTTTGATTGAAGCCTACACGCTTCTCAATTGTCTGGACCTCGCTGACCCATTTGGCAGTCGCTAGAGTCATAAGGAAGAGGGTTTTCTTTGTTACATCTTGGAGAGGCTTGCGAGATAGGTTCAAATTTCTTGGAGCACAGAAACTTAAACACCACATCCAGGTTCCAAGATGGGGGTCTCAATTGTACCTGTTTCGTCATCTCAAAGGACCTAATGAAGTCCTGCAAATCCTTATCTTGAGACAACTCTAGGCCTTTATGCCTAAAGACGGTTGAGAGCATACTCCTGTATCCTTTGATGGTAGATACAGCCAGCTTAGCATCCTGCCTGAGGTACAAAAAAAGAGTCTGCAATCTGGCTCAGAGAGGTAGTGGTCGAGGAAACCTTTTGCCGCCTGCACCAAGCTCTAAAGGTCTCCCACTTTGACTGGTAGACTCTTTGTGACGAGATCCTCCTTGCTCTGGCAATAGCTTTCGCCGCTTGTGCCGAAAAGCCTCGAGATCTAAAGAGTTTCTCGACAGTCTGAAGGCAGTCAGATTGAGAGCGAGGGGGTTTTGATGATATCTTTCAAAGTCGGGCTGTCTAAGAAGATCTGGACTCGCCGGGAGTCTTCTTGGGAAGTCCATCAGCATGCCCACCACTTCGGTGAACCATTCCCTTGCAGGCCAGAATGGAGCCACTAGGATCATTCGTCCCGAATCGAGGAGAGCGAATTTCCTGACGACCAGATTGATGATTTTGAATGGGGGAAACGCATACATGTCCATCCTCGTCCAATTCATCAAGAAGGCGTCCACTACTACCGCTTCCTCATCCGGGACTAGGGAGCAGTAGTTGGGGATCCTCTTGTTCAAGTTGGAGGCGAAAAGGTCTATTACAGGTCTGCCCCACAAATTCCAGAGGCTCTGACAGACATGCGGGGTGAGAGTCCACTCTGTGGGAAGAACTTGTCCCTTCCTGCTGAGCATGTCTGCCCTGATGTTTCTCTGCCCTTAAACAAACCTCGTCAACAGCAGAGTCCTGTTCTCGCTCACCCAAAGGAGAACCTCTCGCTGTTCTGAATAGAGAGAGGGAGTGAGTTCCCCCTTGTTTCCTGATGTACGCGAGAGCTGTGGTGTTGTCTGAATTGATCTCCACAGTCTTCCCTGACACCAAGGTTTTAAAGGACTTTAGCCCTAACAAAATGGCCCTCAACTCCTTCCTGTTGATATGCCAACTGACCTGACTTCCTTCCCAAATGCCTGAGATCTCCTTGTTCCCTAGTGTTGCTCCCCAGCCTGACTCCGACGCGTCTGAGAATAACAGTTGGTCGGGGTTCTTCTTGTACAAGGAGATCCCTTCTCCTAACAGAGCTGGGTCCAGCCACCCCATCAAAAGATCCTTGATCTCTGTCGGAATGGGAAAAGAAAAGGAGTCCTCCTGGGTCTTTCTGTTCCATACCTTTGCGAGGAAGTGTTGCAGAGGCCTTAGGTGCAGTCTTCCCAATGAGACAAACTGCTCTAGGGAGGATAGTTCCCAGCAGACTCATCCACTCCTTCGCTGAGCATTCCTGTTTCTTTAAAAATTCTTTGACTTTCTCTAGGCACCTGGTCTGCCTTTCCTGGGAGGGAGAAGCCCGAAAAAGAACTGAATTCAGAACTATCCCCAAATAGAGAATAGTCCGATTCGGTTTGGTCTGAGACTTCTCCCTGTTGATGATGAGTCCCAGGTCCTGAGTCATCGTATACGTCTTCTGTAGGTCCTTCAGACATTTTTCTTTCGACTGTGATCGGATCAGCCAGTCGTCCAGATAGAAGGATACCCTTATCCCCTCCTGATGTAACCAGCCTACCACGATCGCCATTAGCCTGGTGAAAACTTGAGGAGCCGTGCTGAGACCGAAGCAAAGTGCCCTGAATTGAAAGCACTTGCCCTGAATCACAAATCTCAGATATTTCCTTGAAGTCGGATGAATGGGCACCATAGTGAGTATAGGAATGTGATATCCGGTGTTCCACAGCGTAGTGTTCTTGGCCCATTACTTTTCATACTCCAGTATATACACATGACATGTGGTTTGGTCTAGAAAACAAGCTTGTTGCATATGCAGATGATGCTACTCTCTTTGCATCAATTCCATCCCCTGAATGTAGATCTGGGGTTGATGAATCCCTTAATAGAGATTTAGCTAAAATTAGTGCATGGTGCAAATTGTGGGGTATGAAGTTGAATCCTAACAAAACTCAAAGTATGATTGTAAGTAGGTCAAGGACGGATCTCAGTATTGATAATGTTTCTTTAAGTTTGTATGACTTAAAATTTTAGGTGTGATTCTCGACAGCAAATTTACTTCTGAGAAACACATTAGGTCTGTGTCTTCTTGAATTGCACAAAAAATTGGCTTATTGAGAAAGTCTTACAAAATTTTCGATGATCAACTATTCTGAAGAAGTGTTTTAATTCTTTCATTCTACCTTGTTTTGAGTATTGTCCTCCTGTCTGGTGTTCAGCTGCTGATTCTCATCTTAATTTGTTGGACAGAACTTACGGTCTATTAAATTTCTTATTCCTGATCTAGATATTAATCTTTGGCACCGTCGTTCAATTAGTTCATTATGCATGTTGCATAAGATTTTTCACAACTCTGACCATCCTTTACATTCAGATCTCCCTGGACAATTCTATCCTGTTCGTTATACTAGGCAGGCAGTTAATTCTAATAGCCAGGCCTTCTCCATCATGTGGCTCAATACTACACAGTATTATAGAAGTTTTATTCCTGCTGTTACCAAGTTGTGGTATGATCTTCCTAATCGGGTAGTTGAATCAGTAGAACTTCATAAGTTCAAAGTTGGAGCAAATGTTTTTATGTTAACCAGGCTGACATGAGTCTTTTTATTGTTTATATATGACATATCTGTTTTTGACGTTAGTAGTTTATATAGGCCATATCTGTTTTGATGCTGTTACTGTTTTTAGAATGATATATTGTTAATTTATTCTCATCATTTATTTTATTTCCTTATTTCCTTTCCTCACTGGGCTATTTTTCCCTGTTGGACCCCTTGGGCTTAAAGCATCTTGCTTTTCTAACCAGGGTTGTAGCTTGGCTAGTAATAATAATAATGCCCTTCCTCGTCAAAAAGGCAGATACTTTCCATCCCTTTGTCATGATGATAAAAATTGCTTCCCTATTTGCATTTTGGCAGGGCCTATATGTATTCTAATGACTTCCCTCATCAAAAAGGCAGATTCTCTCTCCATTCCTAAAACCCATGATGTGAGAGAAAATGGTATTTTTTGCTAATAAGCAACTTCAGGTAATCCAGAGCTTTACGGTGTGATCTGTCATGGAGTGTTTATAAGACGCTACTTGAAACTATTGCCTGCATGGTGCTCAACTTGTTTGTGGCTACTATGGGAGGTATCCAGGTTGTAGAGGTCCCTAACAAAATCACCATGATTGGCATCTAGGTCCTTACCCAGTTATTTTCTTATGAGGGGAGTACCGTATCAACTTTTTTACTCACCCAGGTATGCATGAATTAATCCTTTATTGTAGAAGAGTTTTCTGTTGTTTCTGGTACAGGTATTAAATATACAAGACCACACATCACATTAACCCAAAAAAGGGGTTTTGATGAAGGTAAAACTTATTTTTGTGGTGATGTGTGGCCTCAAATACCTTCCCTTCCTCCCTAGCCTCATTTAGGGAAAGAGAGGCATATTTTAGGAGCCTTACTCCTAATATAAAAGGAGGAAGTCGAGTACGTAGTTGGTCTCCGATATCAGTTCAGTACAGGTATTGTAGTTCAGTAATGTGTTATCAGTTGTCAGATGTACAGTATTTCAGTAGTAGTATTGCTATTGTAGATTCAATAGAGCCTGAATCCATGGGTCGTCTTTGTACGCACTGAGTCTGTGCTATGAATGTTGATGTGCTGACCCTGAGCATGGAAGACTTTTTTTGGTATTTTATTGTATGGGATTCCCTGTTGTAGTCTTCCACAGGAGAGTTCTTGAAGACCACACTACTTCATCACAAACCCTTTTCTTGATTGTCGGTCATTTTCCTTTCATACGGGTTGATTCTCAAACTCCCATTATTTTGACAGTTAGTATACTCCTCCTTGACCCCAGAAGGTAGAATCCTACCAGGTGATGTGCTGCATTAGAAAACAAAGACTGCTTAGTTATCAGGCAGGCACAGTCCAAGGGATGGGAATGGCATGAAGTGGTGGACAGGGTTACAGCTTAAGGTGGTTGGGTCCCTAACAATCTTTCCTTAATTGATAACTGTTGGTATATTTGTTAATGCTTTTGCTGTCATTGCATTTATTTTATTAAATACCCAATATAATTTTTCCTAAACTTAACCAAGGGCTTGTACTGACATGAGGCCGACATAACCTAACTATTAATCTAGCAGTTGAATTGGTGGAACTCCAATAGTTTAAACTTATTGCAAATTCTTTTCTGTTTAGCAGGCTCACATAAATCTCAATATATGACTGATCTTTTTTAAAATTGTTACAGATTGTAATGTATTTGATATAAAAATGCTCATATGTAGTTGTTATAAACTACCAACATGTCTCCTCAGTTGTGAATTTCTTGATCAGGTATTATCAGCTTTGATGAAGATGAGGGAAGCATTTTTTAAAATGTGGTAGCATAGTAAGTTCTTTGGTCATAAATATTTTCCATGTTAGGCACTATGAATGCAGTAATAGCAATTGAAGTTTACCGAAGTGCAGGGGTTCATATTGCTTCTTTTTAGGATTGTGTAGCAGGAAACATCAAATGGAATTTTGAGTTAAAATATTTTAGTTTCATGACACAATTGTAGGAAAACATCGGAGCTTTGTTTACAATTATAATTATTTATTATGCTGTTTTGATAAGTAGCAAGAAATATCAAATGCAATCTAGAGTAAAATTTATGTATTTCATGATAGGATAGTTGCAGAATGTTAGAGCTTTTAGTTACTTCTGTCACTTTCAAGTACAGCATTCTAATATTTCTGCTACAAGTACTGTAGCCAATAAACAAACAAAAAAATGCTTAGATTTTCATTATATATGATTTCAGTCTTCTTATAGATACTGTACTTACTGGTAACTTTTCAAATTTATCTTATTTGTTAGATAAGTTTCACATTGTATTTAAAATTTTCCTGATTTTCTGAAGTTCTTGTATACATTACTAACTTTTTTTTTCTAATTCCAGATATAGTATTTAGAAACTGTCCTGTGTATAGTGGCTTCTTTAATCTCTGGCTTTGATGGACTTAATTTTGACATGCAAGGGGTGGTGAGTGTCTCTCTGCAAGTTTCACACTTATCAAGAGGTTTTTAGATAACTTTGCTTATCATCGAGGTAAGGTTTTGTTTTGTTTAGAGTTGTGTAGCTTTTATTTTTGTTCAGATTTTTCCTTGAGTATTATAAAATTGTTTTAGCAAAGTAGTTGCCATTAAATTTTAAATTCTAACTTTAATTCATACACTTAACAAGCCCCAAATCCAGTTATTTGTTTGAAGTTGATAAGGATTAGGAAGAATGTTTGAGATCTAGCATTTGATACCATTGCTTTCTATTGAAAAGTAATGAATGAAGTCGGCAATAAAACACAGAATTTTATTACAAAGGATCACCTCTTGGTCATAGAGAGTCCCAAAACCTAGGGGAATTCGTAGATATTAAGTGTACAGTCTTGGGTTGTCTGTGCTTTATAAGGAAAGAACTTAGTCATTTTCTGGGCTCCGACCTGTGCCGCCCAGTGAAATGCTCCTTTAGCATCATTTCTAAGGTATATAACTGCTAAATGAGGAGAACTTAATCATTTATTGTGCTAGTCTACTGTGGTAGATGTGAAAGACCTTTAGAGTTTGTAGGGAATGTAGTTCATAGAAACATTGGCATCCAAATTCATTGGATCTTCATTATCCTTGGCCATGATGATTTCTTGGTTCACACCATTTCTTGACAATAAACATAGAAGTAGACTTTTCCAATAAGTTTCTTGTATACATGTCAGAATCTATCTATTCTTAATGAGTAGTGCTGTGAATGCACTTCAAGCAGTGACTTTAGGTACTATTTAAAAGGTCTTTGTTGCAACATTTTTCACCCTTGCACGCTTCTCTTTAGCTTCTATTATGCTTTTCAACCTATTAAACTTTTACATCATACCACAACCAAAGGAATTTCCCCACTTGACACCTGGGGACTGAAAGCCCTCCAAGGGTCTAGTGCCTTTATAAATCCAATCTAATCCTTGTAGGTAGTCACTTTGTTTTGACAGTCTTGCTTGTAAGGGAAGTTCTGTTATTCTTGATGACTGGTCATAACAGATTTAATTGCTTAATAATACTTTATGTAACTTCTTCATATCATATTTCTGTAATAATGGTTTTAGGTATTGGATTGTCTAGGTACCTTGTCTATCAAACAAACTTATGAAATGTTATGAGTATAAGATAAAAATTAGTTAAGTTTTAATTCTAGGATAATTAGTTATTGAGGAATTGTGAGGTTAGTAAGTAGTAGGTTGGCCAAGGCACCAGCCACCCGTTGAGATACTACCACTAGAGAGTTATGGAGTCCTTTGACTGGCCAGACAGTACTACATTGGATCCTTCTCTCTGGTTACGGTTCACTTTCCCTTTGCCTACTCATACACCGAATAGTCTAGCATATTCTTTACAGATTCTCCTCTGTCCTCACACACCGGACAACACTGAGATTACCAAACAATTCTTCTTCGCTCACAGGGTTAACTACTGCACTTTAATTGTGTGTGGCTACTTTCCTTTTGGTAAGGGTAGAAGAGACTCTTTAGCTATAGTAAGCAGCTCTTCCAGGAGGACACTCCAAAATCTATGCATTGTTCTCTAGTCTTTGGTAGTGTCATAACCTCTGTACCATGGTCTTCCACTGTTTTGGTAACAAGGTGGAATTCAATTCACATAAAGCAGGTAGTCTCCTCAGGCCAGTTTAAGCTCTACTGTGAAGGTTACTGCTGTGGTTGAGCACCACAGTGAGGAGTTGGGCCTGCTTGGCTAAAATTAAGATTAAATAGGAACTGAAACTTCCACTTGGCTTCCTCACCGAGGCTCTAAGTATTATGTATCATACTTAAATATTGTGGTTTATATGTGGATAGTGGTTATACAATAGTTCAATAGTGTTTGTATGATACTTTTATTCATTTCCAACTTAATTTTTTATCTCTAACCTTGGGTGTTTCTACCTGGATGTCTTCATCAAAAACTGTTACTGTTGATTAGCCCTATTTGACATAAGAGAGGTGTGAATAGGCAGGAAGTTCATCTATTTCAAAATACTTGTGTATTGTTTAACTTTTACTTAAAATTAGTCTAGCAATTATAAGGATGGCTTTGGTTTTTGGCAGTTTATAAATTGACATATCATTAAAAGTACTTTTTTCAATATTAAACTTACCCGATAATCATGTAGCTGTCAACTCCGTTTTGCCCGACAGAATTCTATGGAGGGATACGCCAGCTATCACAATACTAGAAGGGGGTGTACTTACCAGCGCCACCTGTGGCCAGGTACTCAAGTACTTCTTGTTGACACCTCCTCAATTATTCCTCTGTCGTGCTTCCGGCAAGACGTTCTGGGATACGCTTATGATCTTCGAGTTTGTTCACGGCTAATTGGTGAAGTATTCTCTCAGATTTCGGCTGTCGCTTTACTGGAAACCTTCTTATATTAGCTAGATAGCTTTTATATAGTCCTGATTAACGGTTAACGATCTTTTGCTTGATTTTGGAAACCCCTTTGGCTAACTCTTTGGATTCAAGATGTCTGACATTTCGCAAGCCCCCTCCCATAGACGATGTAGGTCTTGCAATAGGCGTATTCCGAAGGCCTCGGTAGATCCTCACACCGCTTGTTCTGACTGTAGGGACAGGCCCTGTCAGTTAGAAAATCGATGTGAGGAATGCGCCGGACTTTCGGAACTGGAATTTGTCCGTCTTTTGAAATATTCATCTAAGTTAGAGAGAGGTAGAGTTAGGAGGAGTTCTTCTCACTCTTCACTTTTTTCCTCACCTCATGATCCCCTACCTTTTCCTACCCCTGTAGTGGCTACCCCCGAGCCTACTGTTTGCCCTCCGCCTGATATGTCTGTTGTTTTGCGTGCTATTCAGGCCTTAGGCGATAAAGTAGAGTCAGTGGTAAGTGATCATAAGTCTCTGATGGCCGAAGTCAAGGAACTTAAGGTCAAGAGTGCAGTGGGTGGAATTAGTGCCAGTACTGTGACGAGTGCTAGTGTCAGTGCAGTGCCAAGTGCTAGTGTCAGTGCCAGTGTGGTGCGTGAGGATACTTCTGTGCGAGCCAGTCGTCCTCCCAGTCCGGGACCTCTTGCAAGCTCCCAAGCCCAGGGGAGAAGCAATGTCGAAGGGCATAAGGGTTCGGCAGGCCTTGTTAGGCGCACAGAAGTATCCTCGGTGGTTGCGGGCGTGTCTTCCAAAGACCGTCACTCCCACCTGCAGACGATTGAGCCCGTCTTTTTCTCGTCCGCTGATCATCTGTCAGGGAAGAAACGTTGGTCTCAGGTCTCGAGACCACTTAAACGCAGAGTCCAGTCCGCGAGTGCTCAGCCAGGTTGCAGTCATTTGCTCAGCTCTGACTCGCCGCAGTCATCTGTCGACTGCACTCCGCCCAAGAGGAGTAAGGTTCTGCCACAACAGAGCTCGACTGTTAAGGCTTTACCTCAGCCTACTGTAGTTTCTGCCGACCCTAAGTGGACTCTACTACAGTCCATGCAAGCACAGCTTTCGGACTTGATGCGTGAGTGTCGGGCTGAGAGTGTTGCGCCTCCGCCTCCGCCTACACTCCCTCCGCCTGCGCTCGCTCCGCCTGCGCTCGCTCCGCCTGATCGCAGTACCACCTGCCAGGCGTACGATGTTGAGCCACGTTCAGAGTTTGCTGTTCCCAGTGGTGTTCAGCCTCCGCCTTCTTTAAGGCAACCTTTACTATGGGATCAGGAGGATTATACCTCTCTTCCTCCGCCTCCACTTGCTGCTCCGCCAGTGGTGCAACTCTCGGTTGAGGTACAACAACCTCTCCCGTCCAGGAGTCAGTCTCCTCAGCTCTCGCTGCAGCGAGCTCAACCCTCCACAAGGCAAGCACCACTACACCTTGGCCTTGCGCCTCAGGAGCCTCAGCTTGCGAGACATTTACCTTGTTCTGCGCAGCCTCAACCTCATCGCGCTCCGCTCACACCACAGGAACAGGAACTTGCTACTCCGCTTCCGCCAACCGCTCAGCAAGCGCATACCTTGGGTGCAACCACTCATGCTAGGAGTCAGCCTCCTCCACCCATGCGCCTTCCTTCTGCTTCGTCTTTTATTCAGCCTTTGCAGTCTGAGCCTCAGGTTTTCCCTCAATAGTTACTTGAAGAGGAAACCACTAATATTGTTCCTACTCGTTCTGACTCTGCTGTTCAGCATTCTTGTCCGATCTCTTCGCTACACTCGGGTGATGAGGCGTCTGATGATGAGGAAGCACACCTGGATCCCTCGTCAGACGTGGATGAATCCAAGCCTTCTCCACAGTCTATTGACTTTCGTAAGGTCTTGACTCTGCTTAGAGAGGTTTACCCAGACCACTTTGTCTCTGCTATTCCCCGCTCTCCGCCATCTGAGTTTTCGCTGGGCATACAACAAGCTAAGTCCACCTATACTAAGCTAGTCCTAGCAAGGTCCTCTAAGAGAGCATTAAGGATCTTAGGGGAGTGGCTGCAGTCTAAGCAACACCTTGGCAAAACTTCTTTCATGTTCCCTCCGACTAAGCTCACTTCGAAAGCGAGCGTTTGGTATGCCACAGGAGAAGCACCAGGCTTGGGAGTACCTGCCTCTGCCCAGGCTGACTTCTCAAGTCTGGTAGACTCGCCTCGGAGAACTGCAATGAGGCGCTCTAAGGTTTGCTGGACCTTCTCAGACCTTGATCACTTACTGAAGGGAGTATTTAGAGCATTTGAGATGTTCAACTTTTTAGACTGGTGCCTGGGAGCCCTCAGCAAGAAGACCTCTCCTGCGGACAAGGATTCTGCCATGCTATTAATGTCCTGCATGGATAAGGCCATTAGGGATGGATCTGGTGAGCTTGCGTCGATGTTTGTATCAGGGGTTTTGAAGAAAAGGGAACAACCGTGTACCTTCCTTTCCTCCAGCATTACACCTTGTCAAAGGTCACAACTCCTTTTTGCTCCGCTCTCGAAGTTCCTCTTCCCCGAAGAGCTGGTTAAAGACTTGTCTGCTGCCCTGATACAAAAGGACACACACGATCTTGTAGCCTCATCGGCTCGTAAGTCTAAGGTTGCTACCTCAGTCCCCAAGACTTATCGCTCCCCAGTGGCTGATACCCCTGCTACGAGGTTCATACCGCCCTTTCGTGGTAGAGCCCCCAGCCGAGGAAGCTCCCGTCCAGACTCTTACAGGGGCAAGTCTAGGAAAGGCTCCAAGACATCTAAAGGAAAAAACTGACTCTCCGCATCTCCAGACAGCAGTAGGAGCCAGACTCAAGATCTTCTGGCGAGCCTGGGAGAAGAGAGGTGCAGACGCCCAGTCTGTCAGTTGGCTGAGGGACGGTTACAGGATTCCATTCTGCCTCAAACCACCTCTGACCACATCTCCCATCAACCTCTCTCCCAACTACAAAGAAGAGGACAAGAGGCTAGCATTGCACCAGGAGGTGTCGCTACTTGTGCAGAAGAAGGCAGTGGTTATAGTCCGGGACCATCAATCCCCGGGCTTCTACAACCGTCTCTTTCTTGTGGCCAAGAAGACAGGAGGTTGGAGACCGGTGCTGGACGTCAGCGCGCTCAACGCGTATGTCACCAAGCAGACGTTCACGATGGAGACGACGAAGTCGGTCCTAGCAGCGGTCAGACAGGAGGACTGGATGGTCTCGTTGGACTTGAAAGATGCATACTTTCACGTTCCTATTCATCCAGACTCCCAACCTTTCTTGAGATTCGTTTTTGGAAAGGTTGTCTACCAATTCCAAGCCCTGTGTTTTGGCCTAAGCACAGCTCCTATGGTGTTCACTCATCTGATGAGGAATATAGCAAAATTCCTACACTTATCGGACATCAGAGCCTCCCTCTACTTAGACGACTGGCTGTTGAGAGCCTCCACGAGTCGTCGCTGTCTGGAGAATCTCAACTGGACTTTGGACTTAATCAGACAGCTGGGTCTGTTAGTCAACATAGAAAAGTCTCAGCTCATTCCCTCCCAATCCATTGTGTACCTGGGAATGGAGATTCGGAGTCAGGATTTTCGGGCTTTTCCATCGGCCCCCAGGATAAGCCAAGCCCTAGAGTGCATCATGAGCATGCTGAAGAGGAGCAGTTGCTCGGTGAGACAGTGGATGAGTCTCACAGGGACCCTTTCATCACTGGCCCTGTTTGTCGAGCTAGGGAGACTCCACCTCCGCCCTCTTCAATTCCATCTTGCAGCTCATTGGGACAAGGGTTCGACTCTCGAAGCAGTCTCTATCCCAATCACCCAAGAGATGAAGACCACTCTCCTGTGGTGGAAGAACAATCTCCTTCTCAGGGAGGGCCTATCGTTGGCTGTTCAGACCCCCAATCTTCATCTCTTCTCAGATGCATCGGACTCGGGCTGGGGTGCGACCTTGAACGGACGGGAATGCTCGGGAACGTGGAACGAGGAACAGGGATTGCTCCACATCAACTGCAAGGAGCTACTAGCAGTTCATTTAGCCCTGCTGAACTTCAAGTCCCTCCTGCTAGGCAAAGTGGTGGAGGTGAACTCAGACAACACCACAGCCTTGGCTTACATCTCCAAGCAAGGAGGGACCCATTCGAGGAGCCTATTCGAGATCGCAAGGGACCTCCTCATTTGGTCAAGAGGTCTAAACCTCACTCTGGTCACGAGGTTCATTCAGGGCAATATGAACGTCTCAGCAGATCGCCTAAGCAGAAGGAATCAGGTCATTCCCACGGAATGGACCCTCCACAAGAGTGTGTGCAACAGACTTTGGACCTTGTGGGGTCAACCTACCATAGATCTGTTTGCCACCTCCATAACCAAGAGACTTCCGCTGTACTGTTCCCCTGTTCCAGACCCTGCAGCAGTTCATGTGGATGCTTTTCTACTGAACTGGTCCCATCTCGACCTTTACGCATTCCCACCGTTCAAGATAATAAACAAAGTTCTGCAGAAATTCATCTCGCACGAAGGGACACGGCTGACGCTGGTTGCTCCCCTTTGGCCTGCAAGAGAATGGTTCACAGAGGTACTTCAATGGCTAGTCGACATCCCCAGGACTCTACCTCTAAGAGTGGACCTTCTACGTCAACCTCACGTAGACAGGTTGCACCCAAACCTCCACGCTCTTCGGCTGACTGCCTTCAGACTGTCGAAAGATTCGCTAGAGCTAGAGGCTTTTCGAAGGAGGCAGCCAGTGCGATTGCCAGAGCAAGAAGGGTTTCCACTCGTAGAGTCTACCAATCTAAGTGGGCAGTCTTCCGAAGCTGGTGTAGAGCCAATTCAATATCCTCTACCAATACCTCTGTGACCCAAATAGCTGACTTCCTTCTACATCTTAGGAATGAGAGATCCCTTTCAGCCCCTACGATTAAAGGGTATAGGAGTATGTTGGCTTCAGTTCTCCGCCACAGAGGTTTGGACCTTTCTTCCAACAAGGACCTTCAAGACATTCTTAAGTCTTTTGAGACGTCTAAAGAGCGTCGTCTTTCCACTCCAGGCTGGAACCTAGACGTAGTCTTAAGGTTCCTTATGTCATCTAGGTTCGAACCTCTCCAGTCAGCTTCCTTCAAGGACCTTACCCTCAAGACTCTTTTTCTCGTCTGCCTTGCAACAGCTAAGAGAGTCAGTGAGGTTCATGCCTTCAGCAAGAACATTGGTTTCACGACCGAATCTGCAACATGTTCTTTTCAGCTCGGATTCCTAGCAAAGAACGAACTTCCTTCACGTCCTTGGCCTAGATCGTTTGAAATACCTAGCCTCTCCAACATGGTAGGTAACGAACTAGAGAGAGTTCTTTGCCCTGTCAGAGCTCTCAAATATTATCTTAAGAGGTCTAAACCTATTCGAGGACAGTCAGAAGCCTTATGGTGTGCCATCAAGAAACCTTCGAGGCCCATGTCCAAGAACGGGGTTTCGTATTATATAAGGCTTCTGATTAGAGAAGCCCATTCTCACTTAAAGGAGGAAGACCTTGCATTGCTGAAGGTAAGGACCCACGAAGTAAGAGCCGTAGCTACTTCGATGGCCTTTAATAAAAACCGTTCTCTGCAGAGCATAATGGATGCAACCTATTGGAGGAGCAAGTCAGTGTTTGCATCATTTTATCTTAAAGATGTCCAGTCTCTTTACGAGAACTGCTACACCCTGGGACCATTCGTAGCAGCGAGTGCAGTAGTAGGTGAGGGCTCAGCCACTACATTCCCTTAATCCCATAACCTTTTTTAACCTTTCTCTTGAATGCTTTTATTGTTGTTTTTATGGTTGTTACGGTAGGCTAAGAAGCCTTCCGCATCCTTTTGATTTGGCGGGTGGTCTATTCATTCTTGAGAAGCGCCTGGGTTAGAGGTTTTGTAGAGGTCCTTTAGTAGGGGTTGCAACCCTATATACTTTAGCACCTTTGGGTTGATTCAGCCTCCAAGAGGAACGCTGCGCTCAGTAAGGAAGACGAACTTAAAAAAGAGGCAGAGTAACGGTTCAATTCGACTTCCTTACCAGGTACTTATTATTTCATTGTTATTTGAGATAACTGTTATATGAAATATGGGATACTTAGCTATCCTTTAATCTTGTACACTGGTTTTCACCCACCCCCCTGGGTGTGAATCAGCTACATGATTATCGGGTAAGTTTAATATTGAAAAATGTTATTTTTATTAGTAAAATAAATTTTTGAATATACTTACCCGATAATCATGATTTAATCGACCCTCCCTTCCTCCCCATAGAGAACCAGTGGACCGAGGAATAATTGAGGAGGTGTCAACAAGAAGTACTTGAGTACCTGGCCACAGGTGGCGCTGGTAAGTACACCCCCTTCTAGTATTGTGATAGCTGGCGTATCCCTCCATAGAATTCTGTCGGGCAACGGAGTTGACAGCTACATGATTATCGGGTAAGTATATTCAAAAATTTATTTTACTAATAAAAATAACATTTTATTCCATTTCCATATCAGTAGGTTAGTATAATATAATGATCTGACTCTTACAAATTAATATCCAGTTGTCTTTTTTTTTTTTTACGGTTTTTGCTCTTTTACACGTGGAAATAAAGTGTTGAATATATAATATAATGTATGATTAAATAATTATCCTTGTTAAATACAAAGTATTATGTTGGTATGTTATAGTAACCAAGAATTTTTCTTTCAGAATGCTGAGAAGATACACATTTGCAACCTACTGTACAAGATTTCTGATCTAGCTAATTTAAGGATTGCATTCCATTGGAGTATACAGTACTTATAAAATTACATTGTAGGATAAATTTGTTACCAAAGTAAGTAAAAATTTATATTTAGACTGAATCAAGAAAGTCACAACATTAATGTTAGGTACAATATTAAGTATCAAGCATGGGAATATATTTAGTACACAAGGAATTTGTTAATACATATTATTTAGTTATGCTTTTTAAGCCTTGTTAGTGATGCTTTTCAAATATAAATCATGCATGAGTATAGCGTTAAGTTCAACTCAAGGTTTTTTCAAACAATAAATTAGCTGCAGTTGTATTCTATTGATTATAATGAGTAGTATTGATAAAGCATGTTAAACTTTATTAACTCCTCGGGATAGTCTGAAGTCAAATAGTTTCTCAGAAGTCAGGAATCTATTTGAAAATATATATAAATTATTTTTTTTTTTAAATATTGCTATACTATAATAGACTATGAGTTTGCAATATCTCTCATGTTGCTGTAAACATTTCATTTTACCACATTAATGTTATCATAGATGCAGACTATAATAATTTTGCTTTGTAATTATATGGGAGAGTTTCACTATATATTATATAAAGATATTTAATCCTCAACCTGTTTTGGCTGTGCTAATCATACGGTTATATTTTAAATGCTATCAACAGAGGAAATCAAAGTTGATAGAGTTGCCTTAATTAAAATGCAGTCTAATTGTTTCTAACTTAATTTGTTGGTATTGCCAAATTCTTCAAATTAATTTCCTCGATGTTCCACGAATTGCCCATGTAGTTATCTGTCCTTGTAAATTTACGTGTTGCCTCGCCATACTTTCCAAGTACAATATGTATTTTTTCATGTGGGTTAAAAAGGCTTGATACTTTACTTGCCTTTATGCATTTGTAGTTTCCTCAGAATTTAGCAGGGCCCTTTTACTTATTTTCATATGCTAGGTGGACTACATTTAATTTTTTTTCAAATTATGTTGATATACTTTACCTTTCTCAATGTGATGATCATCTTGATTGAGTTTACTCTTGAAAGTTTCTTCTTGGTGTTTATTGCTTGAGAAAAATTTTACAGGTTGTTTGATACCTTTGAACTAGCATTACCTACTAATTTGAAAAAGTTTCAATACTTGCTTATCAGTTGTTCCGACACAGAAACAAACCTTCGCTATTTATAATAGGGTATTACTTTCGGCGCAGCCGAAAGACGAGCCATGATAATTTTAGTGAGGGATAACTACCCCATCCACTAGTTAGCGGATGGGGGGTGGAATAGACTAGCTACCCCGCTCACTCACCTCTCAGCTGAGTAACCACTTTACTTTTTGGCTCGGTAGAGGACGGACATGCTGTCCTTCTCTCCCGCATAGACTGGCCTTGATGTTTTTTGTTTATTTTTATTTTTAGTTTCTTGTGTGTTTTCATTGATCTTGCATATATTTGAGTGTATATATGTATAAATGGAAATATACGTTGTTAGATACGTGTAACTTTAGTGCTGTTGACATCGTATCCAACTGCCTCCGCCGTAAGGTTGTCTTTCGGCAGATTCTCAACACTGCCGTGTGTTTGTTTCATTACAGAATTAAAGTTTATAACATTTCAGCTCCCTTTCGAGCAATTATCTTACAAGGAAGGAGACTTATTCCCCGATTAGTGTATTTTGTACAACGGAGCATGAATTGTAATTGATAACTTTCTTTTTTTTTTTTCTTCACAGGTAACGTAGTACACGTGGTAGCTCGTGAGCTGCCCTCATTACGAGGTAGCATTCGCTGTCAACCTTCAACTTGATGCTCCTCCTTCGAGGGGAACTTCCCCCTCTCTCTCGCCCGAGAGAGAGAGTGAGAGTGATTTTTGTTTATGCCTATGCTTTTTTCCCATAGAGCTGGGATAAAGCTTAATTGGGCTATGTCCTCTTGCAGGGGGACTTCTCTCGTTCGCGAGAGATTTTTTACACCTACGCTTTTTTCCCATAGAGCTGGGAGAAAGCTTGGTTTAGGCGATGTCCTTCTTCGGGAGGACTTCACTCTCGTTCGCGAGAGAGATTATTAAACCTTCGCTTTTTTCCCATAGAGCTGGGAGAAAGCTTGTCTTAGTCGATCTCCTTCGGGAGAACTTCCCTCTCGTTCGCGAGAAATAACTTGTAGGAGCTTGCTGATCCACCAGGGGCGGTGGCAGAGCTTTCTCCGAAGCAGGTTATCCCTACGCTTATGGTTCTCCTTCAGGGGCGGAGCGAGAGCCTTCTCTTAAGCGACTTTCTCCTTCGGGAGAACAAACCTCTTATGCGGAGGTGTTATCTTGAACCTGATGGTTCTCCTTGATCCTTCGGGGTCTCGTTCAATCACCCTTTGGGCTGGCGTGATCGTTTGAGCCTTCGGGCTCTCGTCATGTTGATCCTGATGGTTCTCATGACAGTAGGACTCCGCTCGAAACCTTCGGGTTTCAGTTACGCTGAACCTCCGGGCTCTCGTAACGATGGTAACATTGAGCCTTCTGGACCATGTGCCATCAATCACGCCGACCTTTCGGGGTCTCGTGACAGAGGAACCTCGATTCCTCGTTATGCTGATCCTAAGGGGTCTCGTAACATTAGTTATGCAGAACCGTTGGGCTCTTGTAACTTTAGTCACTCTAACACTTTGGTGTGTTGTGACAGGGAAACTGCGGTTTCTCGTTACGCTGACCCTTTGGGGTCTCGTAACATCAGTTATGTTGAACCCTAGGGCTCTCGTAACTTTAGTTACTGAAACTTCGGTTTCTCGTTACGCTGACCCTTCGGTGTCTTGTAACATTAGTTACGCAGAACCCTTGGGGGTCATTCGTAACTTTAGTCACTCCGACACTTCGGTGTTTAGTGACAGGGAAACTTTAGTTTCTCGTTGGGCTGACCCTTCGGGTTCGCGCAACACAGTTCACGTTGATCTTTCGGGTTCTCGTGACCTGAGTCATTCTTTTTATGACAGAGTTTCCAAACTCTTGTTGTGTTGATCGTTCACGCTCACACAACACAAGCTATCGTGAACCTTCGGGTGAGTGTAGCAGTGAGTTCTCTTACCAACCTGAGAGCTCTCGCGTGCACGGCCAAATTGGCGCACATGACCGAATCGGCGTGCACGACCGTCTTGGCGAGTGCAAGCAAATGGCGATCATGGCACGCGGGTTCATCCTTGGTGCGCCATATGCGCGAACATCTTGTTGCTCGCCATGTGCTCGAACATCCTGTTGCTGGCCATGCGCTCGAACATCCTGTGGCTGGCCATGCGCTCGAACATCCTGTGGCTCACCATGCGCTCGAACATCCTGTGGCTTGCCATGCGCTCGAACATGCTGTGGCGCGCCATGCGCGCGAACAACACACTGCGCGCAACCTTATGCGCGCCAGGTGCGCGAACAACCTCATGCGCTACACGAGCGCGAAAAAGGTGCGCGCACGACCATTTTGGCGCACACGATCGGATAGGAGCGCACGACCATTTTGGCGCACACGATCGGATAGGAGCGCACGACCATATTGGCGCGCGCACGACCATTTGGCGCACACGATCGGATAGGAGCGCACGACCATATTGGCACGCGCACACAATCGGATTGGAGCGCACGACCATATTGGCTCGCACGCATGACCAATTTGGCACGCACGCAATCGGTTGAAGTGCACGAACAACTCTTATGACCCTTCGGGGTCTCACAACGCAGTTCACACTGAACCTTTGGGTCCTCGTGACCATAGCCATACCTATATGACAGAGTTTGCGGACTCTCGTTGCTCGAAGTGTTCACGAGTGCACAAGAGGTTTACTCTCATGACAGAGTTTTCACACTCTCGTCCCGTGAATTGTTCGCACGCCCATCGTCATCAAGAGTTTTACTCTGATGACAAAGGGATGCCTGCTGCCTAAGGGTTTATGAATCTCTACAGGTAACTATGACACAGTTCCTTTGGATCCTGGTCACGTAACACAATTCCTGGAATTCCATCAGGAATCAGCGACAGAGTCCCTGCGGGTTCTCGGCACTCGGCACAACATCCCTTAAGGTCGTGAGAAAGGAATTCACAAATAGATTCTGAACCCCTAGCTTCTCATCTGAATCTCTCTGTTTCCACGATTTAGAGTTTTCTGAAAACTATGGTCGACCACCCCCCCCTCGACGGGAGGGGTCTTTCAAAGGTGTGAATTGATAAGTCACTCTACACTCCCAGCTGATTACTATATCAGCTAGCCTGGTTTCGCCAGCACCAATCCTTTCGTTTTCGAACGAACCACCATCATCTTTCCTCCGCCTTCCCCCGCCTTCCCACTTCGAGTGGTTGGGTTAGCAGATGGAAATGATGTAAAAATGCTTTACATTGCAGTTCATTTCCCCTGGCAGGCCTTGCCTGAACTTGACGGTAGTTTTCTCACTATTGAGAAGGCGTTCGATGGTAACCTCTTTAGGTAAGCGGTCGATGGCAATTATGTCTGGCATTCTTGAAGCAATTGGTTATATGTCTCGACATCATCTCGAGGTGTGTTTATTGCTATGCACTCCCCCCCCTCATCGCTGGACAATCCGCGAATGATGGGTGGCAGACGAGAGCTTCCACAATAAGGCCTGTCTTCTCGTTTTCCCTCTGGACCTGATGCTCTCTGTAATGCATCAAAAGAGAAAGGGAGGGGGGGGGGGCATATGCCATATCATTCCATCCTCGTCGGTTGATCCGATTCAGAAAGGTACTAGCATTCACCTCTCTTGGAGAACCATCTAGCAGTACAAAGCCTTAGATGGACAGAAGACAACTAGTTGCCCCCATCTGCTCGCATCATTCCTGGTATAGGAATGTGCTTGCAAAACCACCCAGATAGTGGGCTCCTAGTGTCTTGGAATCATCTTGTACCCAACAAAGTCTTAACTTTGTGGGGTCCCCGACTGTGGTTATGCTCCCACTCGACCGTTCCCCTGGACCTCTAACAAGATGTATTCCAAGATCGGTGGGGCGGCCTAGAGGTGTGCCTTGTTATTTCCCCCCATTCGGAGTGGTGAAAAAGTCCTCAGCCAAGTCAGGATAAGCAGGATCTTATCAATGACTCCAATAGCTTCGCTATGGCATCCCGCAGAATGGTTCCCAGACCTTCTGCTGCCCCTGACGGAGCTCCAATAGCTTTGCTATGGCAACCCACAGAATGGTTCCCGGACCTTCTACAGCTCCTGACGGAGTTCCGAGGGATCTCCCTCCACGGCACGATCTTCCAAGCAGCCACATGCGAACGCTTTCCTAAGCTGTAGCTTTGCTTCGACTTCTCGCCTGGGACGATCCTACACCACCCCTCTCAGAGAGGCCTTTCGCAACAGATACGGAAAATATGTCTAGGCACCTCAGACACTTTTCAGCGTCGGTCTTCCAGGCGAAGTGTTCGGTCCTTTGTGACTGATTTCGTGGCTGCCTATACTTATGCAAGTTTGAGAAAACTTGTCCCCGTCAGATCTCAACCTCCCCTGGGAACGCGGTTCGGGTCCTTCAGTCTCTGAAGACCCCTCTCTACGAACCTTAGGCCCAGCAGCAGATCGCTTCCTTACACGGAAGACGCCCTTTCTACTCACTTGGGCTTTTGACCAAGAGAGTTAGTGTGTTGTATGATCCAACCTCTGATGTCTCCTACCCTAGGAGACGGGGAGAAGTAATCCTCAGCGGCGTCCCTGAGTGGATTGCCAAGACTCAAATCCAAGTGTGCTGTACCCTAGGTGCAGCCCATTTTGAATAAAGTGTCTTCGTTCGGTAACCGGAAACCCATCAACTGGGTTTTACCCAGTGAGGAGTCTGTAGGGTTACCTTAAAAGAATGATACCAGCTCGCCCCTGTGTGTCTGCACTGTTGACCAGCACGGGGAAGGTCAAGAGGACCTCAATGTTTTCCTTCCCCTCTGGGATCGGAAGGCAATTGAGGTTACTCCTAATCTAGACTCTCCTCCATCCTAGACCCAGAGCTTGTAACGTCACTGGCATTGCTACGTCCCTGGCGTTCAAGAAACTACTCAGTGGTGCAGATACTTTAAGTGGGCACGTGGAAGCGTCAATCGACCTTCACGTCCCACTACCTACGTCCCACTACCTGCAAAGACGTAACCCACAAGAACATGGAGACCTTTTCCATTGGTCCTGTGATGGTCGCACAACAAATGGTCTAAACACCTCAGGATCCTTGATGGACAAGTAGCAGAGGGTTGAGGGCTGAGGCTACCCAGATTAGTCTGGGGTGAATGAGTAAGAATGCCTGGCTCCTTTCTTCCTTTCACCTTCTCCCCTCTGGGGAAAACAGCTCCGCAAGCCTCAGCATAGCTGACCTCACCTCGCTGCAGGTAAGACCCATTTCCCTTGTGCCTCCTAAGTATAGAAGAATACTTTGTTACGTCCCCAATACCTTTTAGAGGGAGGGTATTGGGCAAGTCTTTAAGAACATTAGGTTCTGTACTCGAGTTCCTATGTTAAAGACAAGCCACACTGTTAGTTCCACTCACACACAAGCTTCTGCAAGTCGCTATCAGTGCATTACCTCATATCGGCACTTGTTTTTAGCAAGGGTAGGGTCCCTTCTACTTTCGATCACAGATCGAAATAGAGAGGACCCCGGGTCATGACCAAGGCCAGTTGGTGAGGACTTCCTCCCTCCTAAGAGTAAGTCACCCTATTATAAATAGCGAAGGTTTGTATCTGTGTCGGAACAAATAACAAATTTGGAAATAATTTGTATTTTTCCTAACATACAAACCTGGAGCTATTTATACAAATTGTCCCGTCACTCTGTCCCCCGAGAAGTCCTGCCATTAAGAAAAGTGGTTACTCAGCCGAGAGGTGTGAGTGAGCGGAGTAGCCTGTCTACCCCACCTGCTAACTAGCAGATGGGGTAGTTATCCCTCACTAAAATTATCATGGCTTGTCTTTCAGCTGCGCCGAAAGTAATACCCTATTATAAATAGCTCCAGGTTTGTATGTTAGGAAAAATACAAATTATTTCCAAATTTGTTATTTTTCACATGTAAATTTAGTTTCACTTTCAATGTTTTACTAAGTTTATACTTTTGGTTAGTGTTTGTTATTTCAATTAAAAATAGTTTCAAATAGTTTTATTACAGTAATAGCATCTGAACCAATGTTGTATATGAAGTCTTCATATAGAATTATATGGATATTTAATTTACAGCAGTAATTTCAACTCTTGCAACGATCATATTTTTGTATTCAAATTGTTTTGCCCATTCAAATGCCAGTCTGTTGATGGGGGGAAATCAGTTACTTGATAATTTGGTAAATGTGTATTAAATCAGAAGGGTTATGAGTTCAAAAAGAATTTTATATTGTAAAAGCACTGCAGTAATATTTAAGAAGCATATAAAAGTAAAGGAGTTGGACTTGAAATTATGCATCTAGATTTTGTCAAGCAATCAACAGATTTTCTTGCTATTCTGATCTATTTCTTTTCAAAACATTCTACTCTTATCAGCCAGACAGCCTAGTTATATACACTTTTACCATTGCAATCCAGATTAAAAACCAATGTTACTACATACTCCATCCAATCAGCTACCTACTTTACCCAGCAGGCTGAGTGACTTTCTCTCCTTTCTATTAAAGCCAGCCAGCTAGCCAATGGACTGTCACTTCTACATTCTCCAGCCACTCAATCAATTTACTTGTATGCTTGCCAGCTGAGTTTCCTACACCACTACCCACTCCAGAAGGCTGAGCAGTTTGCCTGCCTACCTATTACAACAGCCATGTGGTTTACTCTTACATTCTCCAGTCAGTCAACTGATTGAACTACAATCCAGCTAGCTATGGGATCAATACTCTTAAATATTACAACCTCCCAGACCTCCAAAGAACGCAAAGTCCTACCTCCTACTTGCCAGAAAAGTTACCTACACTGGAGCATACTTCAGCCAGCTGCACGACCTACAGTATGCTCCTAATTATTAAAGTGACCCAGGTAACACTGCCAGACACTTTAATGACTTGCACTCATACCTAATCTAACCAGAAGGTCAAGTAATGTACATTACAGGACTACATTCTCCATTTAGCCAAGTGACTTTACACTGAACCTACTCTAGAAAGCCATTGAAGTGACCTGCACTCCTACCTGCTCCTCCAAGCTGGCTTGACAGTGATTTACTCTCCTACTTACTACAGTCTCTGCCAAAGTGATTGGTATGTATGCCACCCAACTAGGCAAATGACCCACTCCAGCCAGCCAAGGGACTCTCAGACTTGTACATACGTATTCTAGCCATTCAGATGCGAGACCTATATTTAGCTACCTGTAACTCTTGGCTGTCTGACTAGAAAAGTAGGACCCTTTCTTGTACCTACTTCAGCCATCAAAATGAAGATACCTAAACTGCTATGTTACCTACCATCTACCTACTAGGTATGTGACCTCCAATCTTACTGCTCCAGTCAGCCAGGGATCTCCCAGAAGTCACACCTACCTATTCTAACCAGCCAGTTGTATGACCTAACAACCTAGCTAGGAGACCTACAGTACTTTCTTTCTATCACTGCCACTCGAAGGGCCCATTCATACTCTTCCCTACCTACATGTGCATAATGACTTTCGCTTTAAACACCAGCAAGCAAGCAATGTTGGCCAAGCTCCTAGTAATTGTAGTCATCCAGCCGAGTGACCTCCAAACTTACCTACTCAAGTTGGCCATGTGACCTGTACTCTTATTTGACCCACACACTTGTGTATCGCAGCCATCCTGTGATCTATACTCCAGCTTACTACAGCCAAACAGTTGTTCAAAGACCAGCACTCCCACCTACTGGCTGTGTGACCTGTGCTTTCACTTCAACACTACCGTACCAGTGTGACCTGTGCTCCCACCTCCACACTACTGTACCAGTGTGACCTGTGCTACCACCAACACTACCATAACAGTGTGACCTGCACTGCTACCTACAGTACTACTGTACCAGTGTGACCTGCGCTCCCACCTCAACACAACTGTTCCAGTGTGACCTGCGCTCCCACCTCAACACTACTGTACCAGTGTGACCTGTGCTCCAACCTCAACACTACCATAACAGTGAGACCTGCTCTCCCACCTCAACACAACCGTAACAGACCTGCGCTCCCACCTCAACACTACCGTAACAGTGTGACCTGCGCTGCTACCTACAGTACTACTGTACCAGTGTGACCTGCGCTCCCACCTCAACACAACTGTTCCAGTGTGACCTGCGCTCCCACCTCAACACTACTGTACCAGTGTGACCTGTGCTCCAACCTCAACACTACCATAACAGTGAGACCTGCTCTCCCACCTCAACACAACCGTAACAGACCTGCGCTCCCACCTCAACACTACCGTAACAGTGTGACCTGCGCTGCTACCTACAGTACTACTGTACCAGTGTGACCTGCGCTCCCACCTCAACACTACTGTACCAGTGTGACCTGCGCTTCCCCTCAACACTACCATAACAGTGAGACCTGCGCTCCCACCTCAACACTACCGTAACAGTGTGACCTGCGCTGCTACCTACAGTACTACTGTACCAGTGTGACCTGCACTCCCACCTCAACACTACTGTACCAGTGTGACCTGCGCTTCCCCTCAACACTACCATAACAGTGAGACCTGCGCTCCCACCTCAACACTACCGTAACAGTGTGACCTGCGCTGCTACCTACAGTACTACTGTACCAGTGTGACCTGCACTCCCACCTCAACACTACTGTACCAGTGTGACCTGCGCTTCCCCTCAACACTACCATAACAGTGAGACCTGCGCTCCCACCTCAACACTACCGTAACAGTGTGACCTGCGCTGCTACCTACAGTACTACTGTACCAGTGTGACCTGCACTCCCACCTCAACACTACTGTACCAGTGTGACCTGCGCTTCCCCTCAACACTACCATAACAGTGAGACCTGCACTCCCACCTCAACACTACCATAACAGTGAGACCTGCGCTCCCACCTCAACACTGCCGTAACAGTGAGATCTGCGCTCCCACCTCAACACTACTGTACCAGTGTGATCTGCGCTTCCCCTCAACACTACCATAACAGTGAGACCTGCGCTCCCACCTCAACACTACCGTAACAGTGTGACCTGCGCTGCTACCTACAGTACTACTGTACCAGTGTGACCTGCACTCCCACCTCAACACTACTGTACCAGTGTGACCTGCGCTTCCCCTCAACACTACCATAACAGTGAGACCTGCACTCCCACCTCAACACTACCATAACAGTGAGACCTGCGCTCCCACCTCAACACTGCCGTAACAGTGAGATCTGCGCTCCCACCTCAACACTACTGTACCAGTGTGATCTGCGCTTCCCCTCAACACTACCATAACAGTGAGACCTGCGCTCCCACCTCAACACTACCGTAACAGTGTGACCTGCGCTGCTACCTACAGTACTACTGTACCAGTGTGACCTGCACTCCCACCTCAACACTACTGTACCAGTGTGACCTGCGCTTCCCCTCAACACTACCATAACAGTGAGACCTGCACTCCCACCTCAACACTGCCGTAACAGTGAGATCTGCGCTCCCACCTCAACACTGCCGTAACAGTGAGATCTGCGCTCCCACCTCAACACTACCGTAATAGGGTGACCTGCGCTGCTACCTACAGTACTACTTTACCAGTGTGACCTGCGCTCCCACCTCAACACTACTGTACCAGTGTGACCTGCGCTCCCACCTCAACACTACTGTACCAGTGTGACCTGCGCTCCCACCTCAACACTACTGTACCAGTGTGACCTGCGCTCCCACCTCAACACTACCGTAACAGTATGACCTGTGCTGCTACTACAATACTACCTTACCTTTGTGACTGGCGCTGCTACCTACAGTACTACCATACATGTGTGACCTGTGCTTCTATCTACAGCACTACTGTACATGTGAGACCTGCGCTGCGACCCCCCCCCCCCCCCGTGTTAGCTGTATACCCTGGGCTCCCCCTCCCCCCCCCACCCCCCCCCCCCCGTGTTAGCTGTATACCCTGCCCCCCCCGTGTTAGCTGTATACCCTGGGCTCCCCCCCCCCGTATTAGCTGTGTAACCTTTGCTTTCCCTGTTGGCTGTATAACCTGGGCTCCCCCCTCCTGTGGCTATGTAATCTGGGCTCCCCCCCCCTGTGGCTATGTAATCTGGGCTCCCCCCCTGTTGGCTGTGTAACCTGGGCTCCCCCCCCCCTGTTAGCTGTGTAACCTGGGCTCCCCCCCCCCTGTTAGCTGTGTAACCTTGGTCTCCCCCCGGTTGGCTGTGTAACCTGGGCTTCCCCCCCCCAGTTGGCTGTATAACCTGGGCTCCCCCCCCCCTCCCAGTTGGTTATGTAACCTGAGCTACAACCCTTCCCCCTCCTTACCTTCCAGGCAAGAAATTAAGACACGCCTACCTATTCTAGGCAGCTATTAGAGTCTGGATATTCCAAGTTACTATGGCCACACAAGGACCCACAACTCTACTTCTGTCAGATAGATAAAAGGACCTGCACACTTAACTATTCCAGTCACATGAGAGATTCACATACCTTACCCATCCGAGTCAACCAGTCAACCATTTCTGTGAAAAACACTTCTGCCTATCAACTGTGTGACCTATACATCGATCTACTTCATCCAACTAGCCAGCCAAGTGGTCTACTTCATATTCCCACCTACTAGCTTTGTGACCTACTTCATATTCCCACCTACTAGCTTTGTGACCTACTAGCTTTGTGACCTACTTCATATTCCCACCTACTAGCTTTGTGACCTACTTCATATTCCCACCTACTAGCTTTGTGACCTACTTCATATTCCCACCTACTAGCTTTGTGACCTATATTCCTACCTATTCAACCTAGTCAGCTGAGTGATCTATACTCCTACCTACTCTACCAAGCAAGAAGAGCTCTCTTCACACAGTACATGCATACTATAGCCAAGCCAGCAGATTGACCTATACACACAATTACTCCACCAAGCTAGCTGATTGACCTACCTGTATGACAAACACTTCCCTACTACAGCCAGACTGTAACCTTATCCTACCTACTTCCACCTTATTACCCACAAACCTACAAATGTTAGCCAGATAAGACTCACATGCTTACCTAATACAGCCAGTCATGGAATTCGTTGACACCCCTATCTATTTTAACCAATCGGTTCTTGTGACCTATACTCCTACCTACTAAAGTATGTATGTATGCTACATTCCTACCTATTATCTGTGACTTACATGTACTTACATGTCTATCTATTCCACCAAGCTAGATCTGTGATCTATGTTCCTAACTAATAGCTGTATATAATTTACATTCCTACGTTTTCTGCCCACCCAGAAGAGTGACCAACACCACCGTGCCAGCAGTGACCTACACAACTCCCACCTCCCCAAACCAGCCAAATGAACTACACTTCTACATACGACCTGTGATCCACACTTGCCTCGCTACCAAGCTAATGGAGTGACTTCAACTCCTACCTATTCTAGTCAGCTGTCCAGGTCACCAACATTCCTACCTACTTCAGTCAGCCAGTCCTACATACTACAGTTTGCCAGTCAGATGAAAAACCACACTTCTACCTATTTTAGCCTACCAGCTCTATGACCCACACGCCTACGTAGTCAAGCCATCTGAATGACGTACACTCCTACCTACTCCACCAAACCAGTGGAGGCCCCTATACTCTACTTGCTCCACCAAACCAGCCGAGTAATCCTCATTCCAACCAGCCAGGGATTTGCACTTAATCTAGTTACCTACATTCCTACCAACTCAAGCCACCAAACAGAGTGACTCCTTATTGCAGCAGTCAAGTGATGTATATTCCTACTCAACTATTTATGACAGCCACACGGCTAACTAGCAAGCAGTGCTGGACCATGTGGTCCAACTAAATCATAAAATCTTTTTTAAGATGTCTATTATAATTTCCAGAATATGATGGACTTTATAAGAGTTTGCAACTATTTGCAGATTATTTTTACTGGTCTGTACTAGAAAAAAATTTAAAAACTGTATGAATAAAATTGATTATATGTTAAGCATTAAGATTTTAATTTATTTCTTGACTTTAATAATCAAATAATCATGATCTTGTTATACTGTGTATACTACAAATTTTTAAATTTATATTTTTCCTAGCTATACAAACCTGAGTTAATTAATGTGTTACTCCTAGTTCTATTTTCTTTGACCAGACAACAACAAAAAAAGAAAGGGTTTAGTTGCATCATAATTGGTTACTTAGCAACACCAGTGAATGGTAGTGCTATATATTGCTGCGCGGCTTGCATCACTCTGGTTTTATTTGGGACCTTTGCTTAAAGTGACTTAGGTTTGTATAGCTAAGAAAAATAAGAAAAAAAAATTTAACATTCGTAGTTTATTCCTATGCAGATACCAACTTCCGAGTCATTTAAATGGAGTCTTCCTTCGGTGGGGGCAGTCTCCGATAAGAGGTTTTCACACACTCAAAGTACGTAAAGGTATGAGCAAGAGTCAAAAGTAGATATGTAGTGGCAGCTCAAATGGCTTGTAAAGGGGCAAAGTTTTCGTGTCCAATCCTTTTAGGTCCAGTCTAAGTTACAGATAAAGCCAAATGAACAATAATCATCAAACAACTTTAGTGTATCAAATATATACATTCATAACTGAGAACATGTTATTCTTCCGTGCAATAGGGTGTGGTCTAAACAAGAACTGCAGGTCCGTCTCTGTACAATCGGACTTATCCATATTTCATACCCTTATAATGTAGAGAATAACTGGTGCTTTGATAAACAATTAGGTATCCCGTAAAGAATTTAGGCTAGACTATTTGTTGAGCTGTAACAATAGGGCCTAAAAAAAAGGGTTTAAAGATTTGAGTACAAACTTTTGGGTGGTGATCCAAGAAAGTTTTGTCTTTTCCAGACACCAGCTCTGAGAGCTTGGGCTCCTGAGTGATTCTTGCAGAACACTAGGGTTATTGCAAGACCACGGATATTGTATTCGGATACCTTCGTTTTGGAGCACCTGTGCTCACAAATAAGTTTGGAATCTTGGGTCTAAACTAGGATGTTCTTTTCAAATACTTTCGGACTGATCTTGCGGGACAGAGTAAAAGGTTATCCAGGTCATCAGTTACCTTACACAATATTGTGAGTCAACTCTAACATCATTAACATTACAGGCTTTTGAGTTTTGGCCATAAACTCGGGAACAAATGTAAGGGGTAGTTCCTTCCACCCTCTGGGATGTGACATTAGGGATGACAAAACATGTACTTCACTTACTCTCTTGGCTGAAGCTAAGGCAAGGAGAAAGGCAGTCTTTAAAGTAAGAGCCCTATCTCAAGCATGGATTCATAGGGGGCTCTATTCAAGGACCTAAGAACCTTTGTCACATCACAGGAAGGGGGCTTTGTTGTGGAGGGCAAGTCTCTTCATAGTTTTTAATGAGAGCAGAAAGTTCCCATGAAGAGAAGAGATAAAGTCCTTTCAGTTTGAAAACTTGGCACAAGGTTGAGCAGTAGCCCTTCACGGCAGTGACTGAAAAGGATTTATCATTCCTCTGGAACATTAAAAAGTCACCAATCAAGGGAAAAGTGGCCTGAGTGGAGCAATATTCCCCCTGTGACACCAATCTAATGTTTTCCACTTGGCTTAGAAGACTGCTGCGGACAACTTTTGGATGTATCCGGAAAGTTGTTTTGCAGTTGGTCCCGAAAAGCCTGGATAGTCTACAACCGTAAAGAGATAGGCAGTGAACCACCTCGTGGAACGTGCAGTTAACACAGGAGGTTTGGCCATTCTGGAAGTTTCTCTTGGGATTTCTGTGATTAGTTCCAATAGGTCTGGATACTACTCAGCTGTTGGCCACCTTGGGGCTACTACCGTTACTCTGGCCTCTCGTGAAGTTCAGAATCTGTTCAGGACCTGACGAATCGGACACAGTGAAAAGGCATAAAAATCTAGCCGGTTCCACAGATGCTGGAAGGCATCTTCCATTGCTGCTGCTGGGTCCAGGACTGGAGAGTAATACACTGGGAGTTGGGTATTCAGGCGAGTGGCGAACATGTCTAGTGATGGAGAACCCCACAAAGTCAAAAGACTTTGCCACTAGAGGAAGGAAAGACCATCCGGAACAACTGTCATCCCTGGTTGACTCAGATGGTCCACAATTACAGTCCTCTTTCCGGGGATAAACCTAGCTGAGAGGGACACTGCATTGTTTTGTGCCAAATGGTTTATCTCCACTGCTAGTTGGCAGAGAAGGAGGGAGACTTCACCTCCCTGCTTGGAGATGTAGGTCACTACCACCATGGATTTATTGCTCATCAACACAACAGAGCGGTCTTTGAGAAGGAGTAATGCAAGGTACGCCACTTTCATTTCTAGGTGGTTGATGGGCAAGGCCTTGACTACAGACCTAAAATCTCCCTTCCCCTCGACGACATGAAGCATCAAAGAATAAAAGGAACTACAAGGGGAGAAACCTAAAGGGAGTTCCTGCTAACAGGTTTTCCTCTCTCAACCACCATAGAAGATTAGTCACAGCCTCTTGAGGCACCGACAGCAGGGTTGCAGGGTGGTTGGATATTCGAGACTACTGCTAACAGGTTTTCTCTCGACCACCATCGAAGATTTGTCACGACCTCCTCTGGGGCACTGACAGCAGAGTTGCGGGGTGGTTGGATATTTGAAACCACTGGCTATTCAGAGCCCACTAAACTGAGTGAGGATGCATTCTCCTGAAGGGGATTAACTTTTACCAAGAGCGGCCATGAAACTATTTCCCTTCCAAGAAGGTAACATTCTGCCTAGATATGTGATGGACTGTTGGGGGACAAGACTGGACTTTTTTAGTTTTATTTGAAGCTCCAACTTGCAGTAGTTGAGATCCCTGGGGTCTGTAAGCAGGATTCAAGACTGCTAGGAGGTGCCAGTTTTCCAGATATCTTAAAAGCCTGATGCCCATGTCATAAGCCTAGGCTGGAACAAGGGCAAAGATCCTGGTAAAGACAGTTGCTGTTGACAGGCCAAGGCATAGCACCTTGAATTGGAAGATTGTCTCATCAGGGAAACCTTAGGTACAGGGCTTAGTTCCTCGAGGCAGGATAGATGGGGACCTGAAAGTATTAATCCTTCAGGTCTAGGGTCAGAAGGAAATAGTTCACCATGATGGCCTGAAGAACAGTGGCCGGAATTTCCATTTTGAACCTTGTTTGTAAGACAAACTGGTTCAAATGGGACAAGTCTACGACGGGTCTCCAACCTTCAGTCAGCTTCTCTGCTAAAAATAGATTCCTGAGGATGCCAGGGAGTTGTCTAAGATTTTCACTACAGCTCCTTTGGACACATCTAGTAAGAGGAGATTCTTTACCGAGCCTTTCAATTAGAATGGTCGGGCTATCAGAATCAGTCAGAGGGGGCCGGACAGTCTAAGAATGGGACTCTTAAACCTGAACGTTGTACAGTACTTCCACACAACTGCCACCTGCGCCAATGACTTTGTAGGCATTCCCCTACTGGTAGTAAGTTGGGGGGATATACCCCCCATAGCAGGAGCCTCTGTGGCTGGAGGAGTGTTCTCTACAGTGAAAGGTGGGTAGAGGGTCTTGGCTCCCAGGTTGTTGAAACTCCGCAAGAGGGAGAAGTCGTTTCTGCTGGGTAACCTGCTTAAAGGGCCAGTTCCCTTGGGGTTGTTGAAGGGTGGGAATCATTGGTGCCACTGCTCTCCTTATAAGAGTAGTCTGACCAAATTTCTCAGCTTTCTATAGGGCAGCAGCCACATCTGATGGAGGAAAGAGAGATGGGGGAACTCGCCAGGCAAGAGTTCCTCAAACAGAGAGCGTCTGTCAAGAGACAACTGTTTAAAGCATCAGGCTAAGATGGTATCGCATCTTTTTAGGATGCAGTTGCCCCAAAAGTAGACTGTCTGGTGCAGCAAGAACTACAGAGCCTTGGCTCTTGACCTCGAGAGGTCTTCAAATTGCTTTAGGGTGCTCTCATCTCTGTCATCCTGAAGCAAGATACTGCTCCTGACCAGTGATCTACACAGGAACAAGCCTGTAATTTGTTGCTAGGTACAGTTGGTACCAGGTTGGCAACGTCGGCATCAATAGGGAGTGGGATCGGATACATGCCAGAGTGAACATAAAACCTCCTCTGGTGCGAAAGTGCTAAGTGAGGCAACTTAAGAGGACCTGCTTGCTTTAAGCAAGTTCTCCAAGGCTGAGCCTTAGGTGTTAAATCCAGTATGTCTCGGGCTTTGAGATTGCAGGAATAAAGTGTATCATGCACTGCCTGATGGAGGCTCATCTAGGCCATCAAAGCAAGGGATTTGACTCGTGATCTTAACAAAATACAATGGTTGAAAACAAGACATAGGAACCTCGAGTGGGACTACATCAGCTGAGCTGGTGCCCAATGAAAAGCAAGGTTTTCCCAAGAGTCATTAATGGTTGTAATATCTTAATGAAGAAGTGGTTCAATTTTAGGGATAACTGGTGGTCCTACCTTAATAGGCACATTAGAAGATTTAACTTTCCTTGAACATCCTTCCTTTCTCTTGTGACACTTGGCAAATGGAGAGAAGAGGAAGCGGAGAAAGAACCGTAGGAGTAGTGCTCACTCCTAGCATACAGATGTCTTCCTCTAGCAGATTGTGAGGGAATAATAGGGAGTTCTCTGTCTGAACTCTTAACTCTGAGAGGAGAGGGATTTCTCCGAGATAGGCCACTTGGACCGCCTCATATGAGAACCAAGTCTACGACACCTGATGACTGCGACGTCATCTGCTGCAGAAAGGGGTGTCACTTGAGGAAAAGGGGAAAATGGTTCTGGCACCCTTTTCCTATGCGGAACCTGAAAAGAAGATTCACCTGAAAAATAATGTTCTTGCTATTCCAAAGACAGTGTAAAATTTGAAGCATTACTAACATTAGGGAAGGTACTTGTGTGAGTACGGCTTGGTAAAGCAACGGGTTTGTTATATAGTCAATGGTGGTTGTGGATTGTAAGCCAAAGCTACCTGACATTGGGCCAAAGCTAGGAGTGGAACACGACCTGGAGGGGGTTGTTCCATTCATATGAGCTTTGGTTATGGCAGCACGATTAGAATATGCATTATTGTGCGACACATTATCATAGCCATCATGTGGAGGAATATCATAGTGTGTTGAAATGGCAGCACATTTAGTGCCATCATCACGAGTGGGCACAGCAGCACATACAGACTTGTTTGCCTGATACCACGTCCAGGCTGAGCCATGTATGGAAACCGCGCGGTATTAGAAAAGTTTTATAGAAACTCTAATTCCAAGTGGATTGCTTGAAAGGAGAAGACACAAAAGGTTTTGCGCTACTAGGCCTGGTCAAAGTTGCAGTTGTGGACACAGCCAAAGCGATGTGACCAACCTTAATGCATTGTAATGGGGAGTGGGGGCAAGTACCGAGAACTCGTAAGAAGACAGTGCCAAGAACCCGAGGGTACGAGGCAAGCCCGGGTCATGTGTACGAGCAGGAAACGGGCAAAATAGATCCTCCAACAGTCAACTTTTGAAGCCTTGATAGGAGAGAACTCCAAAAGTGATAATTCATCCTAGATAAAATCAGCCATATAGAGCTCACCACTCAAAACACTAGGGAGAGGAGAGGGAGATCTATGCATTTCTAAATAATCAGGGACCAAGGATACTGCGATTGGATCTGGCTCGGGGAACGCAACAGCCATAGCTAAGGGATTAGTCATAAGCATTGACTCATGATCACTAGGCATATGCTAAACACTAGGTGATAATACATTAATAAAGTTATAACTCTCAAAAATTATGGCCACCATCCTTCGTAACTGGAGCCGTCAAGATACAAAGGAGCAGGATGGGGGATAACTTTTGATGCAGGAAAGTTTGCCCCTCATACCATTGCTGGAAGAGGATGAGGAAGGAGAACGATCTTCTCTTAGCTTGTTTCTTGCATTGAGAATGATATCTCTCCCACTGGGAGGATAGCCACTCCCTACAATACTCACATAGAGATTCCACAGAACATCTTTTATTATGGCATGAGAGGCAGAAAGGATGCGGATCAACGTCAACCTGAAATGAAGGTACCACAATGGCGATCATCACGGCAAGGGCAAGATCGCATGCCAATAGATGTACTAGCCATAATCAAGTGCACTCATAGCACAGATAATGAAAGCACAATTAATGACAATGATAAGGAAAAGATACAAAACACTAAGCACTATATGAATAATCCAGTGTTGATGATGTAAGTTATGATCACAGAGGAGAAGAAGTGAGACCTCCTCTTGTTACGACGACCAGAAGAGAAGTGGCACAAGCTGCGCAGCAGCACATAGCACTGCCATGCAATGGAGTTGCTAAGCAACTGATTATGGTGCAACCAAACCCTTTTCTTTTTTTCTTGTCTGATTGTAGAAAATGGAGCTATTAGTAACCCATTTAAATGACACTGAATTTTGTATACGCATAGGAATAAACAATTTTTTACACAGCCTGATGCAATTACAAATAATATGCTAACAACGAAAGAGCTGAAAACTCACCTGATACAGTGTTTGAGTTAGTAATAAATTTTCTCTCCAAGTAGCAGTTGAAATATGATATGTGCCAAGATGTTTAAGGCTAAACTTAAGAGTACAATTTTTCTGCCATTCATAAAAATAAAACTTCTTTGCTCAATCTCATGTCCCTTCAAAAAATAAAAATTCTTTAATTAGCCAACACTTGAAAAAAACTATTCAACTGATTTAATAATCTAAAAAGACAAAGAATGCAACTATTCAACATTGATTTAATCATTTAAAAAGGCAGAAAAGACTTTTATATAAAGGAAATACATCACAGAAAATGCTTACCTCGAACAAGTGGGCTTAGTTATGACTGCTCTGGAAAACTGAATACTTGATTACTTGACAGTTACAGAAACTTTTTTTAGTGTATAGTACAGTATTCTATTTGTAACTAAACTTTGATGGAATTAAAAATCTACTTCTGTAATGGGTGGAACATTGAAGATGTTCTTTGTCACAGTTTATTACTACATTAGTTTCATTTAACTTGCATGGCCTTTTGATGAATAATTTAAATTGTAATGAATTCTCAGAGTCATGCCTTAAAAAACACAGTTGGCTCTTAGAACTCATGTATTGGCATAAGTACTCACTCACAGTAGCATGTACTGTATAGCTCATAAAATAGCTTGGTCACATTATTTTTAGGTTTAGTGGCCAGGGCTGTTGCGGTCCGAGGGCAAAGTTTAGTATAGCACCCACTAAGATGGGGGAGAGCTCTTTTTTAATTATAATAATATCTTTTATCGTAAGGATACACTAGTTTCTTGATGATAAAGTTTGATTATTAGTTTCTTTTTTCATTAAGGATTTACTTTTATCACACTAAGTAGTTTAGTGTAGTATAGCACATTAAAAGACTTACCGGTAAACATTATGTATATGAGAGAGAATGCGGTGGGGATATTAATAGTGCCAGTATAAGATTTTAATGTACTGTGCTATACTAGTATTATAGCAATGTACATTTACTGCTGTACAGTAGTGTATTTTACATTCAGAATACAATTACAGTTCTTAAGAGTTAATATTCACAAGTAAAACAACTCCCTATAGCCAGTAATCTGTGGAATTCCACAACTGCAAAGGGTCGGGGGGGTTGTTAGGGCGAGTCCAAACGGTCAAACACCAACTGTTACCAGTTAATATTGGGAAGTAGAAAGAAGTGCTGACATTAAATGAGCACCAAGTGGTGTGTAAGTGCCTGTGTTCATAGAGTCTGAGCTTCGGACTCCAATGGGACATGCTGGACAGAGTTATACTTGTTTACCAGATGAACCGTAGCTTTTAGCCAATTAGGTTTCACTTGCCGTATAAACATGGCTAACTGTAATTCTGTTACCAAGGAAAGCTACCATCGGGATACAAGAGGGGGTTGGTTGCTAAAAGAACTATATCGGTAGAACCCATGCTTATGAAACGTCAAATTAGATGTTTATATAGACAGAAATAAACTTGTGAGAGCAATTAATAAAATAACGTAAGAACTTCAGGGAGGTGGATTGCCTGTTACAATTTAGAGGACAAAAAGAAAAAACTCCATTCGGGGTCAATATAGGAGTGAGCTAAGGAAATAGGAGAAAAAAGTCAGGGCTTGTACATACACCCAATACATTATGGTGTTTCGATGATACATGATAATCGGTTTCAATCATGTACACACATGTTTCTAATATGCCTTAAGAAGTGTTGATCATGAGGAAAATACATAACTCTATCTCTCCACAGTTTTACAAAATGTTCTGAAAGACAGCCAACGACAGAAAGGCACCACAAGGATGGAAATTAGGCAATGTTCCTCCAGTCAAGAAGGGACCAAAAGAAGAACCTGGCAATTACAGACCTGTGTGTACAACTTCAGTGCCTTGTAAAAAGTTTGAATCAATTATAGTAGATTCCATAGCAGAACATAGAGAAAAAAATCTTCTGATAGACTGTTAACATGGTTTTAGACAAAAGAGATCCTGTGTGACAAATCTGTTGGAATTTTTCCACATGTTTAGTATATATTACAAAAGCATGACAATAAACATCCACCACAACATGTTTAGCATATATCACAAAAGCAGGACAAAAAGCATCACATCCCTAGATTTCAAAAGGCTTTTGACAAAGTTCCTCATAAAAGATTAATGGTTAAAATTAGAGCACTAGGCATCATTGATGAGCTAGCTGAATGAATAGAAGATTGACAGACAAAGAAAAAGAGTTGCAATCAATGAAGAAGCCTCAGAGTGGGCAGGTGCAACAAGTGGAGTACCTCCAGGATCCATCCTTGGCCCATTACTATTCCTGATTTGTATCAATGACAGATTTAGGATTAAGCAGTAGAATAGCCAGATTTGCTGACTATACTAAACTAGGTATAAATGCTGCAAACTCGGAAGAGACAGAAGCCTTAAGAGAGGATCTAATTAAGTTGGGAGAATAGTCCAGAAAATGGAAAATACCTTTCAACTGTGAGAAATGCAAAGTTATGCACATAGGTTATAGTAACCCACAAACTGATTACCCAATCTTGGGTAATGAAATACAAAGTGGGGACCAGGAGGAAGATATCTGCATTATTATTAAAAAATTTTGAAGTTCACCAAACAAAGCATAAAAGTGGAAAAGAATTTAAAATAATTCGCTCTACCTTACAGCAAATGGAGTGTCTGCTGATGGACTAAAGTCTTTAAGACATCCAAAATCCTTGCAACTCCATGTAACTCTATAAGAGAACAGGAAAAACAAATCATGAATATTTTATCTTCATCACAGACAATTTCAATTTGGTTAACAGTACAAAATGCAAAGTAAGCCCATTAATAATAACAATAATAATGATAATAGCATCCTTATTTCACTGATAAATTATTGTTCAAAGTCAGGCAATGTGATTCTATGTTGCCTCGAGACGTGCTTCTGGAGAAATGCTCCCTTTCAAAAATGTGTCCTGCTTAGTTATAAAAGTTTTTCCCTTCTATAAAGCATAGAAAGTATCTGGGTACATCTGTATGTAGTTTCTAAAGTCAGACTCATGATTAATTTGAGGTGTCTTAAGATTGAAGACACCAGTCCTTCCAGGAACCATTTCATAGTCCTCATAAATGGCAAAAATAATCATGCTGCATAAAGGGATTTTGTCGAAGGAAAAATCTATTTCTGGGCGAGGGACCTGTGTCGCCCAGTGAAATGCTCCTTATAGCACCATTTCTAAGGTATAAATACTGCTAAAAATACCAGAGAAAAAGTTGCATGGAATGCCAGGAATAAACCCAGCTCGCTCACTCTAAAAGTGTCGGTATAGTAACTGTCATATTCTTATTTTATGGTATACCATGGTTATGATGCACTGCAATTGAAGCTGACAACAACTACAGGCTAATATAATGTAGATACCTGTGTGTTGCCAGCAGACACCAACTTCAAACATTTTCTGCTGGTCTTTAACTGATGAACGAAGTAGAAATCATGGTAGACAATTTCATCTGCCACTGTTTATTACCATATAACCTATCCTCGTTTCAATGCTTATGACTTCATACTCCTTCGCTTTATGATATGGTAACAGTGTTTGTCCAACAGACACTGTTTGACCGTCTAGACGTATCCTTAGAACCTAAAGAATGTGGACATGGAAATTTTATTGTACTTTCCTTAAGATTTTTAAAATTTCATTAACAAAATAATCTATGGCCTGTTAACCAATTCTTATTCATAAAACCTTAATACAATACAGGTCATGTAAAAATAAACAAGATTTTTAAACTATAATCTATTATTTCCATACTTACTTGTGAATAGAACAAACTACAGTAAGATTAACTGTAAGTGCCAACTTTCATACAGTTCTTGTAAAAAATGATTCAATATTTAAAAAAGCAATAACAACCTAACTATGTACACAAATCTTTGGATATCTTAATAAGACGAACATTTAGGAATTAGTTTTTGTTTTCATGAATTCTTCAAACGTAATCAAATTCGTGACCTTTTTTGAAACTCTTTTCCTTGTTTGTCTTACCGAATTTTGACTACGCATTTTAGAGTATGTACCTTCATACTGTGGTGCACTTGGTATAACTGAAGACACATCAAGGTATTCATATTTTTGGGGAGCTTTAGTCTTCTGTGTAGGCTCTTTTGGTGATATCTGTGATTCATAGTTTTCTATTATACTTACAAATGATCCACTTCTTATTTTTGGCTTATTTTTCACCCGTAACTTTTTTTCAGTTGATGCACCTGAAAGTTAAAAGTTTGAGTATGTTTAATATTTCCTGAATAGGTACTGTAGTCTATGAAAGTTGGAGTTTCTTTCTAGTAACAAGACAGAAATATTTTATACATGTGATAAAACTATTAATAACGTTCTCTTCTATTGAATACATTACCCTAAACATTTATTATAAAAATCTTTGATAAAAAACCTGAAATAAGCCTTAGGCTATTTACATCAATAATTATGTACGGAAATCAAAGCTTAATCCTATTTACTTGCAAAAAGTAACTAAGGTTATTCTGTTTTGCAAAATAAATGTTGTCACAAACTAATTTCATCCAACACAACACACATGCTTGTTCATAAGGAAAATTCTATGATTAGTGTAAAATTAAATGCCACAAAACTTGAATGAAAATGAATAAGCAAGAAAAAATAATTTTAAAATTAACTTGAATCTGTAGAAAATACTTCAGTTTCCTTTGTACTAGTCTAGCAGTTGGCAACAAATAACATTTCAAGTATAAGTTATAAAAGTGTGGGTGAAATAGTACATACCGTATCAGAAGATCAACAGCTCAAAATTATTCATACATTACAATCAAATTAAATTTTACTCAGTACATACATACATATACCAATTTTGGGGGGTAGCCGACATCAACAAATGAAACAAAACAAAAAGGGGACCTCTACTCTCTACGTTCCTCCCAGCCTGACAAGGGACTCAACCGAGTTCAGCTGGTACTGCTAGGGTGCCACAGCCCACCCTCCCCCGTTATCCACCACAGATGAAGCTTCATAATGCTGAATCCCCTACTGCTACTACCTTCGCAGTCATCTAAGGCACCGGAGGAAGCAGTAAAAGGTAAAAATAAAAAACTAAACTTTTCACAATTGTTAGTACAGTAGTCAAAACTAATTGGCAGTCTAAGAAGGGAAGAATGACATATACATTTTAACTTTGCCAAAGGCCAAGTTGTGTAGTGTAACTGTGTTAACAGATTGGTCATAATCTATAAAATTATTTTCAGTAGTACATGTACTATATACCTAAGGAACTTAAGGTATCGGTAAATTTCCATGCAAAATTTTATATTGCAGAAAGTGGAATCGGTTAAAAACAAAGTACATGGGTAGAATACAAAATGGCCATGTGCCAATATAATTACCTAGTAAGAAAAAAAAAAGCAAATACTATAAGAGATAGTCCCACAAAGCAGCAACAGACATAAATAAGTTATATTGTCTCCTTAAATAATGGGAAATGAAAAAAGGCTACCAGAGAGGTACAGTAACCAGGCGATAGCAAATAATTTTCTAGTTTTCTATACAAACAAAATAGAAAATATAACTAGGTCATTTACAAATATTCTACATCAGAAAAACATAAAATCAACAAGATTCAATAATAAGACACAAGACAATGTCACCAGGATTATCAAGAGAGCAAAGAGAACAAACCAGGATTGATTCAATGCCAATATCTGAAGTAACTTTCCTAGTCTAGCTGATATAATTACGAGAATAGCAAATACAAGCATCGATGAGTGTAAGTTTCCCAAATCTGAGAAAATGGCTATAGTCACACCGGTTCTGAAAAGTGCTCTAGATTATCAAGTTCTATTTCGAATCTACCCTTTATTTCAAAAGTGCTAGAATACAATTTTTGAAGAACTAATTAGTCACTAAGAAGAAATAGAAGTTTTGCCAGACAACCCGTCTGCTTACAGAAAAGTATACTCTACAGAGACAGCTATCTCTTCTGTTGTAAATAATATGTTTGAAATGATGGATGAAAAAAATGGGGTATTTTAATATTACTTAATCTTAGTGCTGCTTTTGATACAGTTGTACATAAATTGCTACTACAGTAAATGATCTACGGTCCATCAGTATCGAAGATCAAGCTTTTGAATAGCTAAAAGACAACTTAGTGGACAGAAATTACTGTGTGCAAATTGGAAACTCTTATTCCTCATATGAACCTTTAAACAGAGGGGTACCTCAAAGTAGTGTACTGGGCCAAATCTTATTCTGTATCTAGTAAAGTTCGTGATCTAGGCGTATCTCTTGACTAAGTTGTCTTTCAATGTCCTAATATATAATATAGTAAAAATCTGCTGGTTATCATCTTAGAAATATTGCTTTTACAAAGAACAACCTGGATGAATGTTCTGTAAAGAAACTTGGGACAGTGTGTTATTACCTGGACTGATTACTGTAACTTCATCTACTACAATTTACCAAAAGTGTAACTTCAGAAATTACTAAACATAATAAACAGAAGAGCAAGACAAATAAAAGGTGTCCCACCCTGAGGAAGGATCACTCCTACACTAACTGATTTACACTGGCTGCTTATTAAAGTGAGGATCAAGTTTAAAATATATACAACAACCCATCAAATTATCAAAACCCGACGTCCAAAATATCTAAGAGAATTGCTACATATTGTGCAGCTAACAAATCGTGCTGACACGAGAATAGTTACAGATGGTTTAAAATTATTGGAACCTAGATATATGTCTACTGTAGGCTCTAGAGCCTTTAAATAAGTGACATTGAGAATAAACAATAAGCTCCCACTAGAAATCTGAAAGACTGAAGATATTAAGGCTTTCAAGAGGAAACTGAAGACTTCGATGTTGTTGATTTGACAATAAATGAGCAATAAGTGGTGTGAAATGTTGAATGCTTTGGAACGAACGTGATAAAATGACTGTAGGTCCCGTAAAGAGTAGGATTCCCCTGCTGTATAGGACCAGAAAAGCAGTCCTTCAAGTAAAGTGAAATAAAGTATATTGCTAAACAGCTCTAAAGCAAATACAATTACGTAGACAACATGAAATAACTAGGTCACTACGATAAACCTGTGTTCCTTGCTTCTCATCAAATTACTGTATATCTTAGAGACAAACACATTCATTCTGACAACTGAAAACCCAGTGGTAAAGAGCAACTTCAATTCAGACTCCTTTTTATCAGTATTTTCCATAAACTGCTTCCCATCTTTCCTACAACATATGTTCAAAACACCTCAATTCCCAGAAAATTTTCTGGACTTGATCCACATAGAGCAAAAGATTAGGAGGCATTGTTTGCTAGGCCTGTATTCAAATGAGAAGAATTTTGAAAAATTTAATCTATAATGTTTGTGTGGTGGGCAATCAAAATCTTAATAGCTTTCACCAAAGAGGTCCCATGAATCAATTTCTCTGGAAATGGTGAACTCTCTTAAGATTTGGGAGAGAGCTGGATGAAGTTCAATAGTATTATAAAACAATCCCTGCACTTCACTAAACCCAGAATTCTCAGTATGGCCAAAATTATGTGGCTCTTAACATTACTGACCCAAGTGAGAATTGTGGGTTTAGAGATATTCACGGATGAATTCCTGTCTAAAAATACTCTACAACAAGAAATTTACAGCTTACAGTAGTGAAGACTCTCACAGTACAAAAGTCAAAACCACAAAGTCCACCCTTTTTATATCTATAAATGGTGTAAATACATTAATGCAGGTCTGGTGGTTATGGTGACATGAGTAACATCCTGTAGCTTAGATTCCTAAGTTTTTGTTGTTATCATAAAGAGCATACTTAGATGAAACCTCTAAAATCTAAGGCAACTCTTCCACCTTCCCAAACAGTCACAGAGAGCTGGTTAACAAAAATTGGTTGTGAACATGTAAAGATATCAAAATATTATTATTTTAGTGGTAGAAATGTCCTTTTATGTCCAACAATCCTTTTCCTAAAGTTATGCTTTTATCAGGTTTCACAATATTATCAGTAAATAACAGATTCTAAAAGGGCGTACTGGAGGCTAGAGGGATCCGGTAACCTCCTTTGACTACTGGCAGTTTCCTTGGATCAGTACTAAGGCTCTCCAAAACATGATTAAGTGGGAAAGTTTTCATCTTACTGGTATTGCAAGGAAGGCACATCATAGTATTTTCCAATTAGATATTCGAGTCTGGTTGGCAATTCTTCTGTAACGTTTAAAAGCCCGGAATCCTGATATTCTACCACTGTTAAGAAAAGAACTTCTTAGGGACAATTCTAAGGCCGTCAAAGCTATTGACATAAAGGGAGAAACTTTGGTATCTTTACAAAGTTACCTCAAAGTATCACTTTGAATCCTGTTACCCACTTGAGCAATTACTTGATCAATTCTATTCATATACAAAACAGAACCAACATAGGGGAAGAAATCAGTGAATGCTTTTGCACCTCCTAGACTGTCCCATCCAGTACATACCTGTTCTCTTCTCTTAATCATAAAACACAACAGAACATTTTATGTAAAAAAAAGTTAGATAATCCAAAACCAAATTAAAATCCTGATAACCAGTAAATTTTTCTTCTATAATACTAGAAATAACAATTCGTTGATTCAATTCAAAATAAAATAGGAAAACCGAGGTGCATAAATCATCTCAGAAATAGCCATCTTCAAAGACTTGAAAGAATAAGCAACCTAAGACCTAACCTTAAGACACTTATTTGGATATTTTTCAGCAATAAGGTTTCATACAGACTGAAAAGAAGATACAGCATCATAGTCAGGCTTTTCCTGTGCTTTCTTCAAACTCACCTCCCTGTTCACAAGAATGTACCGTGACATTACTCCATGATGAGCTAGTGGCTGAGCTTACAAGCAAACAATGTACACTACCATGAAAAACATGTTGTAACCAATCAGCATTTGACAAAACTTTATAAAAAACATAATGCAACCCATCAGCATTTGCTAAATCTTTATTAAAAAAAAAACATTTTGCCCTAAAGGAATTGTACGACATGCCATGCCTTCAACATTTGAAATACGAGATAACTTTGGAGTGCTTACTTCGGTGAGTGGTGGGATATCAGCATCCGGGTTACTAACTCTGTCTTTTGTTTCACAATCTTGTTGTTTAAAAGAGCAGCTAGGATTGCAGGAAGGTGAGAGTTTCACAGAAGGGTCTAAAGTAATTAAAGAATTTTGAATCTATAGGATAGTATCTTGGATATGTAATGCGCTGAGCACCATCAAAATCCTTAATAAATTAATCACTAAAACCTCAAGATTTGACTTGAGAAGTCAGGTTAGGTCAGAATTACTGCCTTTAATTGAAAATTTTCTAGCCTTCTAAGATTTTAAGATTTCCCAAAAAAAAATCTAGTTGAGAGCTTCTGTCGCCTATCACTATCAAAACTTGATTTGTTAAATGCTGGCATGTCATTGCCATCATTCCTGCTTTAATTACCTGGCCTAGTTCTCTGCATTTTCCCCTGAACTAAAAGCACGTTTCCTTTTGCGATCTGAACTGTAAATTTGGTTGGCAACCATGGAAACATACTTTTCCATAAGAGGTACAGTGAGGCCTTCACACTTCTCACTATAGTTACTATATTTAAATTGCACTATTGTCCCAGACATGAGACACAAAGAAAATGTGGATTATAATCACCCAATAAAAGTTTCCTTGAACAATAAGCAGAGTAGTTACTAATAAATCCAGAATAAGACATAACCTACCACACTTAAAAAACTAAATCTGAAAAATCTGGAGTTTGGGGCTGTTGTCAAGCCAAAAGAGACACAGAGACTGAAAAAAAGACCATGGCATGCCCAAGTCATCTGTAATTACCATCAACAGCAACATTTTCTTATTACTTTACTAGAAGCATAAGCAGATTGAAAGTGAAAAAAATGGGACATTTTTTAGTTTTACGGATAAATATTGATAAAACAGCTTCCAGAAAGAATCAATACGAACATCAAGGGAGGCTCATAAAAATAAATAAAATCAATAATATACTGCAATTGTACTTTAACATTTGTTTACTCACACGTAAAGAGATTATAATTATTATTTTTTATTCAAAAAATTAGGAAAAAAAATATACTTTAGGGAACAAAGTACTGTACAACTAGCTTAAGAATGTAAACAGTGGCTCCTTACAATTATATTGCATATTAAAATGTTAAGGATTTGATAACATTTAAAACGTTTGGAGAAGACTAGAATGTATGCCAGATCTTTGCTGAGACAGCAACTATAACATTTCAAACACTTCCAGATGACTGAAATTACTACCAGATCTTTGCTCACAGTACATCTATAACGTTTAAAACGCTTCCAGATGAAAAATTTACAGACTGACCTTTGTCTAGAAAGTATCCACAACATTTAAAAAGCTTAAAGACTATAATTACTTCCAGATCTTAGCTCAGAAGGCATCTATTACATTTCAAATGCTTCCAGATTGTATTTTTTCTGACATTGGCATTTTCAAACACAATCCCCACATAAAATATAATACAAAAATGCATACCTGAAGCAGCTGCATCCACATTATGGATCAAACCATTTAAAATAAAGGAAAAATATTCAAAATGTATGAGTATACTCACTTGGAGCTTTTGGTTTTTCCTCATTTTCAAATTCAAGAGATTCAAGAATCGACATAATTTTCTCTTGGTCCATAAGAGGGACTGGAAGATTTTCGTTATCTTGACCTAACCTGAAATTTCAGATATCACATAATTTCATGTTAAAAAAAAGATAAAAAGACCAGAAACTTCTCAAACTTTATTTATTTTAGATCATATCTCATTTATAAACATTAATTCTTCAGCTCCATCTTATAAATCACTGATCAAATAAAAACCATAAAATAATTTTAACTTTAATATTACAAGCACACTATAAATTATTTCTTTATATATGTCACTTTATTCTTCAATATAATAAAGAATATGTATAGTAATAAGAAAAATACTTGCACATTAAACAAGGCTTTGTAAGTTACATTATATGGAACAGCATAGAAAATTACAGCTCTATAGGGAAGGAAGAGACACCTAACCCAAGTTACTTGAAATAGATTTTGTGGCTTAAGAGCAGACAAACTTGCTCTGCTATATTAGTCTCTTTGCTTTTGCATACTAAAATGCCCACTCCATATCACACATTACACCATAGCAAAAGCCAGAATCCAATACAAATAAGAGATGTGTGGCCATGGCTTTGCACTACACCAGCTTTATCATAAAATATAAAAAAAATATATCCCTAAAGAATCTGCAATTTCTAGGATAACATACATCTCAGAAATTGTTACCTATCTTTATGTGAAACAACTTGCTACAGTTTATTGACTTCCTAACATCCTAACACTACAAATTTTAAAAACAATTTGTATTTTTCCTAGCTATACATACCCAAGTACTTCATATGGGTTACTCCTAGTCTTGGTTTTTTTCTACAACAAAACAATCAAAGAAAATTGGTTTGATTGCATCATACTACAGTTGCTAAGCAACTACAGAGCATGGGGCACAGGGCACCTTCTCATGACACTCTTCACTCTCTCCTGGTCAAGACTTGGTAAGAATGGTAGAGATGATTTACAAAAGAACAAGGACAAAAGTAATAACAGCTGTTGGAGAAACAGAAACCTTTGAAGTTAGTGTTGGATTACATCATGGGTTAGCATTAGGCCCGTTTTTATTTGTGTTGGTCTTGGATGTGTTAAGTGAAGGAATCAGAAATGAAGCAGTGGGAATTGCTAAATGCAGATGATTTGGTGATTACTGTACTGCTGAAAATGAGGAAAAATTACAGAGTAGGGTGGTAGAGTGGCAGGAAACTTTGGAACGGGGTGGTTTGAGGGTGAATGTGGACAAGACCGAAGCCATGGTTAGCAGTAAGAAAGGTAGAGACAGGATAGCCATACATGAAAGTAGAGGAGCAGTTATAAAGTATGTAGAACAATTTAGATACTTGGGATCTACTATAAATCAGGAGGGAGGATGTGAGGGTGAAGTTGAGAATAATATAAAAGCAGTATGGGGAGAATGAAGAGAGGTAGCACCGGGGTATATACAGTAATAGAAAATGCCAATCAAGGTAAAGTCAAGATCTATAGCACAGTAATAAGACCAGTATTAATGTATGGATATTAAACTTGGGCTTTAAGATGAAAAGAGAGAGGAAAGCTTGAGATGACAGAGATGAGATACTTCCTCTCATAAGAGGAGGTCCCTTACTAAGCCTTTCAAATAAAATTCTTGGATTGTCAACAGTCCTGGTGAGAGATGGTGGACAGTGGGAAACCTGAAGCCTTTACTTACTCCCGAGGCACTAGAGATGTACTATCCAATTACTTTTAATACAGTACATGCTGTAGGTATGGTAGGAATTTTCCTGCTATTTTCTTGATGCTGATTTCAGAAGACAAGGATGGCCATGATTTAAATAGCAGCTTTAAGTACATGGCAGAATTGGGCTCTGCACTTCTGATATATAATGATATTCTTTGTACAGTGCTTGAGGTAATTATCAAATGACTTCCTTGTTGAATTATGTATTGGCTATAGTTCCAGCGACCACCAAGGAATTGGATGCCTTTAAGAATGGAATTTATACCAAAGTGAGAAAAGTTCTATTCCTTAGATCACTAGAATCATATACTGTACTCTGGAATTCTGAAATTCCTTCATTGACTTGACAACTGAAATTTTTGCCTGTAAGATTTTTAAAGGATTTGCCTTGATGATCCTTAATAGTGTTGATTATGTTAGATGTATAATATCCGATTTTCTTCAGGTGAAATCGAAAAGGCAGTTGGAACTTGATGTGGCGCAACCATCGCTATGGATAGCATTCACTTCGTCAACATTGATGGATGAAGGACATCATAACATTAATATTTCCAGCTTTTCAGATTTTGAAGTGATAAAGTCTCTCCCTTCTAATTAGGAGGTGGACGGCTACCATGGACCAAACACCTTCGCAACTGGTTTATCTGGTAACTCTATACAGGGTGAAACGTCCCTTAGCTTATCAATCCACTAGAATTAATTTCTATTTGTCAATCAATCTTGTACATTTAGCTACCCTACCTCCTACCTTCATAGAAATTTGGCCATTATGTGAGAGATGTAGCTGTCACAAAGAAAGGTTTTATATTATAAAACTGACTTTTCATATCATCCCATCAATCATATTAATTGTGTTTGCTTCCTGATGATTGTGGAGTGAATGCCTAATGTCATTATTTTGTTTATGCTTTTCAGTTTTTGCTAGCGAATAATGAAATTATGCAAAAGCTTCTCAATAGTGGAAGGACTAGATCCGATCCGTGCAGCTGCTCATTATTATTATCATTATTACTAGCCAAGCTACAACCCTTTGGAAAAGCAAGATGCTATAACCCCAAGGGCTCCAATAAGGAAAAATAGTCCAGTGAGGAAAGGAAATAAGGAAATAAATAAATGATGGGAACAAACTAACAATAAATCATTCTAAAAACAGTAACAACGTCAAAATAGATATGTCATATATAAACTATTAACAACGTCAAAAACAGGTATGTCATATATAAACTATAAAAAGACTCATGTCAGCCTGGTCAACATAAAAACATTTGCTCCAACTTTGAACTTTTGAAGTTCTACTGATTCAACTACCCAATTAGGAAGATCATTCCACAACTTGGTAACAGCTGGAATAAAACTTCTAGAATACTGTGTAGTATTGAGCCTCATGATGGAGAAGGCCTGGTTATTAGAATTAACTGCCTGCCTAGTATTACGAACAGGATAGTATTATCCAGGGAGATCTGAATGTAAAGGATGGTCAGAGTTATGAAAAATGTTATTTTCATTAGTAAAATAAATTTTTGAATATACTTACCCGATAATCATGTAGCTGTCAACTCCGTTGCCCGACAGAATTCTACGGGAGGGATACGCCAGCTATCACTATACTAGAAGGGGGTGTACTCACAAGCGCCACCTGTGGCCAGGTACTACAGTACTTGTTGTTGACGCCACCTCACTTTTTCCTCGGTCCACTGGTTCTCTATGGGGAGGAAGGGTGGGTCAATTAAATCATGATTATCGGGTAAGTATATTCAAAAATTTATTTTACTAATGAAAATAAAATTTTTCAATATTAAACTTACCCGATAATCATGTAGCTGATTCACACCCAGGGGGGTGGGTGAAAAACCAGTGTACAAGACTAAAGGATAGCTAAGTATCCCGTATTTCATATAATCAGTTATCCACAATAACAATGAAATAATAAGTACCTGGTAAGGAAGTCGACTTGAACCGTTACTCTGCCTTTAATAAGATCGTCTTCCTTACTGAGCGCAGCGTTCCTCTTGGAAGGCTGAATCAACTCAAAGGTGCTAAAGTATACAGGGCTGCAACCCATACTAAAGGACCTCATCACAACCTTTAACCTCGGCGCTTCTCAAGAAAGAATTGACCACCCGCCAAATCAACAAGGATGTGGAAGGCTTCTTAGCCGACCGTACAACCCATAAAAAGTATTCAAGAGAAAGGTTAAAAGGTTATGGGATTATGGGAATGTAGTGGCTGAGCCCTCGCCTACTACTGCATTCGTTGCTACGAATGGTCCCAGGGTGTAGCAGTACTCGTAAAGAGACTGGACATCTTTGAGATAGAATGATGCGAACACTGACTTGCTTCTCCAATAGGTTGCATCCATAACACTCTGCAGAGAATGGCTCTGTTTGAAGGCCACTGAAGTAGCCACAGCTCCCACTTCATGTGTCCTTACCTTCAGCAAAGCAAGGTCTTCTTCCTTCAGATGAGAATGTGTTTCTCTAATCAGAAGCCTGAATAGTAAGAAACTGAGTTCTTAGAACTTGGAAAAGAAGGTTTCTTGATAGCACACTATAAGGCTTCTGATTGTCCTTGTAAAGGTTAAGACCTTTTTAGATAGTACCTAAGAGCTCTAACTGGGCAAAGTACTCTCTCCAGTTCATTCCCCACCAAGTTGGACAGGCTTGGGATCTCGAACGACTTAGGCCAAGGACGTGAAGGAAGCTCGTTTAGCAAAAACCGAGCTGCAGGGAACATGTAGCCGTTTCAGATGTGAAAACAATGATCCTGCTGAAGGCGTGGATCTCACTTACTCTTTTAGCTGTTGTCAAGCACACGAGGAAAAGTTTTTAATGTGAGGTCCTAAAAAGAGGCTGATTGGAGAGGTTCAAATCTTGATGACATAAGGAACCTTAGGACCACGTCTAGATTCCAGCCTGGAGTGGACAACCGACGTTCCTTTGAGGTCTCAAAAGACCTAGGGAGGTCCTGTAGATCTTTGTTGGTGGAAAGATCCAAGCCTCTGTGGCGGAAAACCGCTGCCAACATACTTCTGTAACCCTTGATCGTAGGAGCTGAAAGGGATCTTACTTTCCTTAGATATAACAGGAAGTCAGCAATCTGGGTTACAGTGGTACTGGTTGAGGAAACTGCATTGGTCTTGTACCAGCTACGGAAGACTTCCCCTTGAGACTGATAGATTCTGAGAGTGGATGTTCTCCTTGCTTTGGCAATCGCTCTGGCTGCCTCCTTCGAAAAGCCCCTAGCTCTTGAGAGTCTTTCGAAAGTCTGAAGGCAGTCAGACGAAGAGCGTGGAGGTTCGGGTGTACCTTCTTTACGTGAGGTAGACGTAGAAGGTTCACTCCTAGAGGAAGAGTCCTGGGAATGTCGACCAGCCATTGCAGTACCTCTAAGAACCATTCTCTCGCGGGCCAGAGCGGAGCCAACCAACGTCAGCCGTGTCCCTTTGCGAGAGGAGAACTTCTGAAGTACCCTGTTGACAATTTTGAACGGCGGGAATGCATACAGGTCGAGATGGAACCAATCCAGCAGAAAAGCATCCACGTGAACTGCTGCTGGGTCTGGAATCGGAGAACAATACAATAGGAGTCTCTAGGTTATCGAGGTAGCGAACAGATCTATGGTTGGCTGACCCCACAGGGCCCAAAGTCTGCTGCAAACATTCTTGTGAAGGGTCCACTCTGTGGGGATGACCTGACCCTTCCGGCTGAGGTGATCTGCCATGACATTCATACCGCCCTGAATGAACCTCGTTACCAGCGTGAGCTTTCGATCTTTAGACCAGAAGAGGAGGTCCCTTGCGATCTAGAACAACTTCACGAAAGAGTCCCTCCCTGCTTGAAGGTGTAAGCCAGGGCTGTGGTGTTGTCAGAGTCCACCTCCACCACTTTGTTAAGCTGGAGGGACTTGAAGTTTATCAAGGCCAGAAGAACCGCCAACAACTCCTGCAATTGATGTGAAGTGTCCTTTGCTCCTGATTCCATGTTCTCGATCATTCCTGTCCGTCCAAAGTCGCACCCCAGCCCGTGTCTGATGTGTCCGAGAGGAGACGGCGGTCAGGTTTCTGAACAGCCAAAGGTAGACTTCCTTGAGAAGAAAGCTGTTCTTACACCACGCGAGAGAAGAACTCCTCTCTTCGGAAACAGGAACTGAGACCGTCTCTAGCGTCATGTCCTTTATCCAGTGAGCAGCTAGATGATACTGAAGGGGGGGAGGTGGATTCTCCCTAACACGATGAACAGGGCCAGCGATGAAAGTGTCCCTGTTAGACTCATCCACTACCTGACTGAGCATCGGTTCCTTCTCAGCATGCTCTGGATGCATTCTAGGGCTTGGAAGATCCTTGGGGCCGACGGAAAAGCCCGAAAAGCTCGACTCTGAAGATCCATACCCAGGGAGACAATGGTCTGGGATGGGATGAGCTGAGACTCCTCAAAATTGACCAGGAGGCCCAGTTCCTTGGTCAGATCCATAGTCCATCTGAGAATCTCCAGACAGCGACGAATTGTGGGAGCTCTTAAAAGCCAGTCGTCTGACGGAGCCGGACACAAGATCATGGTACTGCTGCACAGTCTGTGAACTGTCAACCATGGGGAAGCGAGGAAGTACAGTGACAACCCGAAGCTGTCTAGACTGTCTGGGTCGTACAGACAACTCCTTATCGGGTTGCTGAGGTTGCCGCACTGCGTCACAACAAGTCACTTCTGCTGGTTGTTGAACGTCTTCCCAGTGACACACTGACTCCGTAAACAAAAAATCCTTTAACAAGGACTAAGCTTGGACTGCATGTCTTGCAACACAGCTCAAGGTCTATGGGAGCAGGTGTGGTAACAGACGGGGTTAGTGACTGAAGTGGAACCATTACCTTCCCTGGAAGCATGTTATGCTTAAATAAAAGTCCATAGGAGGCTACGCAGCTAAAGGCTCCTCTCCAAAAGACAGAGTCCTCAAGGGAATATCAGAAGGAGGGAGAAAAGCACTTTCTCATCTACAGGGACCATATCCGAGAAAAGTTAAGTTCTCTCAGTGAGGGTTTCAATGGTGCAAAAGCAGCAGACTAGAAGGCAACATAATGAAACCGCTTGACAGTCTAGTGAGTTGGCAACAACCAAAGATGTATGACTGAGAAGCATGCGGTAAGGTATGCAGAGCATGTTGTATGCAGAGCATGCTGTATGCAGAGCATGCTGTATGTAGAGCATGTTGTATGCAGAGCATGCTGTATGCAGAGCATGTTGTATGCAGAGCATGCTGAATGCAGAGCATGCTGTATGCAGAGCATGTTGTATGCAGAGCATGCTGTATGTAGAGCATGTTGTATGCAGAGCATGCTGAATGCAGAGCATGCTGTATGCAGAGCATGTTGTATGCAGAGCATGCTGTATGCAGAGCATGCTGTATGCAGAGCATGCTGTATGTAGAGCATGCTGTAAGGTAAGCAGAGCGTGTTGCATGGCGTTTAACATTTCTCAGAAATTCCATGACCAGTGCTAGAGTGCTTCATGCATGCTTGCATGGGGTTTTAATATCAACATAATATTTACCTTACATTCATAACTCATGATTCATTTTTGTTTTGAAGATATTTTTGCCATATTTTGCGATATTGTTAAAAATATATTGCAAGGAATACATATATATTTTTATATAAGTAAGACAAATAACCTCCATTATCATAATGTTTGTGTAGGCATACATGTATATGATTACAAATGCAAGTTATGAAAGTAATGAGGTGTTATTATTGTCATTTGTTATTTCTCAAGTTGAGGAGAAAGTGGCAGATGCATGCGTTGAGGTGGCTGACTCATAGCATGAGGTTGCTGCCTCAAGAGTTGCGCTTGCTGTAAGGGTTGCGGATGCGCAGTAGCAGGTTCCTGAGGAACGAGTTAAGGTTCCTGAGGTGTGAGCTGCGAGAGTTGAGATAGCGGCTGCGCAGAACGCAGTTCTTGTCTCGCGAGTTGAGGTTCCTGAGGAGCTAGCCTAAGCTGCAGCGAGTGCTGAGGTGGCTGCCTCATTGATGGAAGAGGTTGTCGTACCTCAAGAGATTGTTGCCTCGCTGGTGGAACCGCAAGCGGAAGCGGAGGAAGTAAGGCATAAGACTCCTGCTCCCATTGCTGAGGTTGCCTTAAGGAAGGTTAAGGTTGCTGCACAACGCTGGTAACTGGCAACTCAGAACGCGGTAAGGTAGCCTGAGGAACCTCAACTTCGTACGCCTGGCAGACTGGACTGCGGTGAGGCGGAGCTCTCGCAGGAGGAGGCGGAGGTTGCTGCACACCGCTGGTAACTGGCAACTCAGAACGCGGTAAGGTAGCCTGAGGAACCTCAACTTCGTACGCCTGGCAGACTGGACTGCGGAGAGGCGGAGCGTTCGCAGGAGGAGGTGTAACCTTCTCAGCCTGAAACTCACGCATTAAGACCCCAAGCTGCGACTGCATGGACTGCAGCAAAGTCGTCTTGGGATCAACAGACGATAAGGTCTGTTGTGGCATCGCCTTACCTCTCTTAGGAGGTGTGCAGTCACCTGAGACTGAGGAGAGTCAGAGCTAACCCAATGACTGCATCCGGGTTGTTGAACTCTAACTTCGTACGTCTGGCATAGGTCTGGACTTTACGTTTAAGAGGTCTTGAGACCTGAGACCAGCGTTTTCTCCCCGAAATTTCTTCTGCAGACGAGCAAAATAAGGGCTCAATCGTCTGCGGGTGGGAGTGACGGTCTCTTAAGACACGCCCGCAACCACCGAGGATACTTCTGTGCGCCGAACAAGGCCTGCCGAACCCTTTTGCCCTTCGACATTGCTTCTCCCCTGGGCTTGGGAGCTTGCAAGAGGTCCCGGACTGGGAGGACGACTGGCACGCACAGAAGTACCCTCACGCACAACACTGACACACTTTGCGCTAATCACTTATCACTTTTGATTTTCTGTTTGCACTTATTTCACTGAACTCGAAACTTTAAGTGGTTTGTACCTGAAACACGCAATTCTATCCTTTCTCAAAAGTTAGTAATTGCGAAAACAGAATTACAATGTAACAGAAAAATCTAATGAAAGATAAATAATTCAGTGGCTGGAAAGAGACTAAACACTAGATCAAGTAAACTACGTTTAAAATCTCTCACCGCATAAAGCTTGAGAACAAGAAAAACTCTAGAAACGTTTACCTTCTTCCCCTAAAGAGACTAGGGAGAAGAGCAAAAACGATAACAACGTTACTCGCTTGAACGAAAAGTTTATCCTCCTCTTTCTCCCTCCGTCTCTATCTCTCTCTCTCTCTCTCTCTCTCTTGACTTAGAACCTGAGAGAAGAGCCCAATCATATATATCGTTAAAACATATTATTGTTAAAGGAAAATATTTCCCAAAATGAAAAGTTCCTTTGTAGAATTAAAACCATTAAGTTAAGAAAGAATGAACAAAACGCTAGACACGGTTACTCTTACTGCAACGTGACACCGTGAAAAATCTCTCTCTATCGTAACGATAGAGCGCAAGTTGAACGTTCTGAAACGTCAACAACTGTAGAGACAAAACAAAACGTTAGTTCAACTTTGAAAACAGTACGAGACTATCAAAGAAATTCTTTCAAAAACATTAAAATAGCATAATATGTTAACAGGTAAAACCGAAATGACGGGCTCAATGTTAATTAACTTCGGTACAAGAAAAGACCGCCTACCATTAGGAAAGGTCGAATATAAACAAATATAAAAATTAATTTTAATAATTTTATAATAAAAGGAAGTTAATCGAAGAGGCCTATAAAAGGCGGAGAGATATAAAATAAATCTATAACTTTTGTTAAGCAAAATTAAGAAAGAGAGTCTATACTCTCTTAGACACCAACACTTCCGTCTAAGGGAAGGGTCGGCCATTAAAAGGAGAAAGAGAGTTCATACTCTCTTCGTCACCATAATTAAATTAATTCCAAAAGCTAACTAAGCTAATATAGAAGTTTCTAGTATAGCGAATAGCTGCAAATTTTAGAGAAATACTTCACCAAACCGTGAACAATACTCCAAAATCATAAGCGTATCCAAGAACGTCTTGCCGGAAGCACGACAGAGGAAAAAGTGAGGTGGCGTCAACAACAAGTACTGTAGTACCTGGCCACAGGTGGCGCTTGTGAGTACACCCCCTTCTAGTATAGTGATAGCTGGCGTATCCCTCCCGTAGAATTCTGTCGGGCAACGGAGTTGACAGCTACATGATTATCGGGTAAGTTTAATATTGAAAAATCTTATGCAACATGCATAATGAACCAATTGAACGACGGTGCCAAAGATTAATATCTAGATCAGGAATAAGAAATTTAATAAACCGTAAGTTTCTGTCCAACAAATTAAGGTGAGAATCAGCAGCTGAAGACCAGACAGGAAAATAATACTCAAAACAAGGTAGAATGAAAGAATTAAAACACTTTTTCAGAATAGATTGATCACCGAAAATCTTAAAAGACTTTCTCAATAAGCCAATTTTTTGTGCAATTGAAGAAGACACAGACCTAATGGGTTTCTCAAAAGTAAATTTGCTGTCGAGAATCACACCTAAAATTTTAAATGAGTTTTACAAATTTAAAGAAACATTATCAATACTGTGATCTGGATGTTGAGGAGCCAGCGTCCTTGACCTACTTACAATCCTACTTTGAGTTTTGTTAGGATTCAACTTCATACCCCATAATTTGCACCATGCACTAATTTAGCTAAATCTCTATTAAGGGATCCACCAACCCTAGATCTACATTCAGGGGATGGAATTGATGCAAAGAGAGTAGCATCATCTGCATATGCAACAAGCTAGTTTTCTAGGCCAAACCACATGTCATGTGTATATAGTATGAAAAGTAATGGGCCAAGAACACTACCCTGTGGAACACCGGATATCACATTCCTATACTCACTATGGAGCGCATCAACAACAACTCTTTAAGATCTATTACTTAAGAAATCAATAATAATGCTAAGAAACAACCCACCCACTCCCAACTGTTTCAGTTTGAAAACAAGGGCCTCATGATTAACACGGTCAAAGGCAGCACTAAAATCAAGGCCAATCATACGAACTTCCTGACCACAATCAAGGGATTTCTGTACAGCATTGGAGATTGTAAGAAGGACATCACATGCTCCAAGGCCTTTACGAAAACTAAATTGCCAACTAGGGAATAGATGATTACCTTCAGCAAACCTATTAAGACGTTTTGCCCGAAGACGTTCAAAAACTTTAGATAATATGGGAGTTATGGAAATTGGGCAGTAATCAGTGGGACTTGAGCTACCACAAACACATAGAGGAGTAACATTACCAATTCTCCAAGTGCTAAAAGCTCCTCTTCTTGCTAACTTGTGGAAAATAACAGATAACTTTGGAGCTAAGAAATCTGCTGTCTTTATAAAAAACAAAGGAAAAATACCATTTGGGTCTACACCTCCATAAGCATCAAGGTCCATCAACAGAGCTTTAATTTCATGAGATCGAAAAGCTAAACTAGTTAGTTTAGCCTCAGGAAAACAGGAATGAGGAAGTTCAAGTTTTTCATTAATCTGTTTACTGTCAAAAACATCAGCCAAAAGGGTTGCCTTTTCCTTTGGACAGTGAGTGACTGAGCCATCTGGTTTAAGTAAAGGAGGAACTGTTGCATCAACACCCAAGAGTGCAGATTTAAGGGTAGACCACCATTTATGTTCTTGAGTTGTACCAGAAAGGGTTTCTTTTATGGTTAAATTGTATTTCTTTTCAGTTGAGGCATAAACTCTCTGAGCAAAAGCTCGAAGCTGAGTATAGTTATTCCAGGTCAAATCTGATCTGTGACCATTCCAAAGATGATAGGCCTCCAAATAAGCACGTCTACAATCATCATTGAACCACGGTTTGTCCTTCACTCGGTACCTTAGCACACGAGAAGGGATACGCTTATCAATTATGTTGACTAGATTCTCATTCAACGGGACAACAGGATCTACACTACTATATAATTGTGACCAATTCAAGCACAAAAGATCATGCAAAATCCCATTCCAGTCTGCTTGGGATTTCATATAAATTTTACAAGAGTATTGATATATCAGGGACAGGCTGCTCAGTCTTCACTACTAATGAAATCAAGGCATGATCAGATGTCCCGACTGGAGAACCAACCTTACTACTTATGACGCCAGGGAAGTCAGTGTATACGAGGTCCAAGCAATTACCAGACCTGTGAGTAGCTTCATTTATGATTTGCTCACAGCCTGATTCAGAGGCAAAGTCTAAAGCTCTTAAGCCATGGCGATCGGTAGGAGAGAGAGAACTTAACCACTCCCTATGGTGAGCATTAAAATCACCAACAAAGACAAAAGAAGCCTTTCTATCATCTTGTATCTTGGCCATAATGGTAAGAAGACAATCGAAGATAGAATCATCCATGTCTGGATTCCAGTAGATCGAACACAAATAAAAGTTGTTATGCCTGCCACAAACTTTTATTACCTGAATCTCATGACATCCCTATTGATAGCAGGACTTATGAGAAGCAGGGTACTCGGTCCTAGTATATGCCGCCATTCCCCTGGCCCTAGGGATGGCATCACGTTTCAACATTATTGGCTTCTTAAAACCAGTTATAAGGAGCTCAGATGAGTGCCTCATATTAGAAACCAAAGTTTCTGAGCACAAAAGAATATCATACTGTCTGGACGCAACAGTAAGGTCTTGGATATTTGCATGAAGACCACGAATGTTGCAATACAGAAGACGACACTGACGAAATCTAGGACGTACTGGTCCCGGATTTCACTCAATGTCTCCAGACAGCATAAGAATTAATAGAAATAAAAAAAGAGACATCATACTTAAAATGTTATTTTTATTAATAAAATAAATTTTTGAATATACTTACCCGGTGATTATATAGGCTGCAACTCTGTTGCTCGACAGAAAACTCTACGTTCAAAATACGCCAGCGATCGCTATGCAGGTAGGGGGTGTATATCAACAGCGCCATCTGTCTAGCAGGTACTCAGTACTCAATGTAAACACAGAACCAATTTTCTCCTCGGTCCACTGGGTCTCTATTGGGGAGGAAGGGAGGGTCCTTTAATATATAATCACCGGGTAAGTATATTCAAAAATTTATTTTATTAATAAAAATAACATTTTTCAATATTAAACTTAGCCGGTGATTATATAGGCTGATTCACACCCAGGGGGGTGGGTAGAGACCAGCATTACTTGTTTACATTATTATGAGCTAAGTATTTTGTATTTCATTTTAGCAGTTATTCAAAATAACAAACAAGATAAATAAGTACCTGGTAAGGAAGTCGACTTGAACAATTACTCTGCCTTTTTAAGTACGTCTTCCTTACGGAGCCTCGCGATCCTCTTAGGATGCTGAGCGACCCCTAGGATCTGAAGTATCAAGGGTTGCAACACATACAACAGGACCTCATCAAAACCTCTAATCCAGGCGCTTCTCAAGAAATGACTTTGACCACCCGCCAAATCAAGTAGGATGCGAAAGGCTTCTTAGCCTTCCGGACAACCCAAAAACAATAATAAAACATTTCAAGAGAAAGATTAAAAAGGTTATGGAATTAGGGAATTGTAGTGGTTGAGCCCTCACCCACTACTGCACTCGTTGCTACGAATGGTCCCAGAGTGTAGCAGTTCTCGTAAAGAGACTGGACATTCTTAAGATAAAAAGACGCGAACACTGACTTGCTTTTCCAATAGGTTGCGTCGATTATACTTTGCAGAGATCTATTTTGTTTAAAGGCCACGGAAGTTGCGACAGCTCTAACTTCGTGTGTCCTTACCTTCAGCAAAGCTTGGTCTTCCTCATTCAGATGTGAATGAGCTTCTCGTATTAAGAGTCTGATAAAATAGGATAAAGCATTCTTTGACATAGGCAAAGATGGTTTCTTAACTGAACACCATAAAGCTTCAGACGGGCCTCGTAAAGGTTTTTAAATAGAACTTAAGAGCTCTTACAGGACATAAGACTCTTTCTAGTTCATTACCAACCATACGATAAGGTTGGAATATCGAACGATATTGGCCAAGGCTGAGAAGGCAGCTCGTGTTTGGCTAGAAAACCAAGTTGTAGAACATGTAGCCGTTTCGGATGAGAATCCGATGTTCTTGCTGAAGGCATGAATCTCACTGACTCTTTTAGCTGTGGCTAAGCATACCAGGAAAAGAGTCTTTATGGTGAGATCTTTCAGGGAGGCTGATTGTAGCGGTTCGAACCTGTCTGACATAAGGAATCTTAGTACCACGTCTAAATTCCAACCAGGTGTAACCAAACGATGTCCTTCGTGGTCTCAAAAGACTTAAGGAGGTCCTGTAGATCTTTATTGTTGGAAAGATCTAAGCCTCTGTGACGGAAGACTGATGCCAACATGCTTCTGTAACCCTTGATAGTGGGAGCTGAAAGAGATCGTTCTTTCCTCAGATATAAGAGGAAGTCAGCTATTTGAGTTACAGAGGTACTGGTCGAGGATACGAATACTGACTTGCACCAGTTTCGGAAGATTTCCCACTTCGGTTGGTAGACTCTAAGGGTGGATGTTCTCCTTGCTCTAGCAATCGCTCTGGTTGCCTCCTTCGAAAAGCCTCTAGCTCTCGAGAGTCTTTCGATAGTCTGAAGGCAGTCAGACGAAGAGCGTGGAGGCCTTGGTGTACCTTCTTTACGCGTGGCTGACGTAGAAGGTCCACCCTTAGGGGAAGTGTTCTGGGAACGTCTACTAGCCATCGAAGTACCTCGGTGAACCATTCTCTCGCGGGCCAGAGGGAAGCAACTAGCGTCAACCTAGTCCCTTCGTGAGAGGCGAACTTCTGCAGTACCTTGTTGACAATCTTGAACGGAGGGAATGCATATAGATCTAGATGTGACCAATCTAGTAGAAAGGCATCTATATGAACTGCTGCTGGGTCCGGGATTGGTGAGCAAAATATTGGGAGCCTCTTGGTCATCGAGGTTGCGAAGAGATCTATGGTTGGCTGGCCCCAGGTGGCCCAAAGTCTCTAGCATACATCCTTGTGGAGGGTCCATTCTGTTGGAATTATTTGTCCCTTCCGACTGAGACAATCTGCCATGACATTCAAGTTGCCTTGGATGAACCTCGTTACTAGTGATATGTCTAGACCTTTTGACCAGGTGAGGAGGTCCCTTGCGATCTCGTACAATGTCAGAGAGTAGGTCCCTCCTTGCTTGGAGATGTACTCCAAAGCCGTGGTGTTGTCCGAGTTCACCTCCACCACTTTGCCTTGAAGGAGAGACCTGAAGCTTTTCCAGGTCAGACTTACTGCCAGTAGCTCCTTGCAGTTGAAATGCATTGTCCTTTGACTCAAGTTCCATAATCCCGAGCATTCCCGACCGTCTAATGTCGCACCCCAGCCTACGTCCGTTGCGTCCGAGAAGAGAACGTGGTTGGGAGTCTGAACAGTCAGGGGAAGACCCTCTCTAAGGTTGATATAGTCCTTTCACCAAGTCAGACAAGACTTTATCTTTCTGGAAACCGGGATCGAGACCACTTCTAGCGTCTTGTCCTTTTTCCAGTGAAAAGCTAGATGGTATAGAAGAGGACGGAGGTGTAGTCTTCCTAGTGACACAAATTGATCCACGGATGACAGTGTCCCTACCAGACTCATCCACAGCCTGACTGGGCAGCGTTCCTTCTTCAGCATCTTCTGGATGGATAGCAGGGCTGGGGGCTGATCGTCTTGTTCAGCAACGTCCTCATCAGAGGGTTCCTCATCCGAAACTGATGAGGAAACGGCAACGGAGTGGGCAACGTCTGACTCGCTGAATCCGGTCGCACTGGTGGATGCGTGACGGAGCCGGACGCAATATCATGGAACTGCTGCACAGTCTGTGAACTGTCAACAACCATGGGTGCGCGAGGAAGTACAGCGTCAACCCGAAACTGTCTAGACTGTCTGGGTTGTGCAGTCAACACCCTACCGGGTTGCTGAGGTTGACGCACTGCGTCACAACAAGTCACCTCTGCTGGTTGTTGAACGTCCTGAACGTCAACAACCACCTCCGAGCGTCGCTTAACGTCAAGGTGCGACTGGCAACCCACACTGGGTCGCATCGGTGGAGGAACCACCTCAACTGGCAGATGCGAGTAGGTTACCTCAGCGTCAACAGGGCGCACAACCGACCGGTTGGAAGGTTGTTGGCCAGAAGGAGGAACCACCTCAACTGGCAGACGCGAGTAGGTTACCTCAGCGTCAACAGGGCGCACAACCAACCGGTTGGAAGGTTGTTGGCCAGAAGGTTCTTCTCCGCATTTAAGTCCTCTATCAAGGACGCAAGCTTGGACTGCATGTCTTGCAGCAAAGCCCTAGGGTCTACGGGAGCAGGTGTGGCAACAGACGGGGTTAGCGACTGAGGCGGAACCATTTACCATCCCTGAAAGCCTTGTTATGTGTGACATAATAGTACAGCAAAACTTCAAAGGCTCGACAAAAGTTGAGAAGTTGACCTGTAAACAACTTGGAGCGTCTCCTGGCTAGGCGCCAGGGCGAGTCTACCAGAATTGAGAAGTCTATCTGGGCAGAGGCATGAACTCCCAAGCCGAGAACTTCTCTCGTGTCCTATCAGACTCTCGCTCTATAAGCCAGTTTAAAAGAAGGGAAATCAAAGGCTGAATCCCTAAAACTCCTCCTGGTGCAAAAACCAGTCGCCTAGCCAACGTAACGCTCTCTAGGAGAGCGAGAGAGCACAACGGCTTCGAAGTAGCTAGGCCTAGTGTAAGTTCTGACGTTTAGGCGAACGAGGAGCAGCAGTTACAAGATCCGGACGAAGATCCTTAAAAAATCATCATGATTTAATTAAAGTCCATAGGAGGCTAAGCAGCTTAAGGCTCCTCTCCAAATGACAGAGTCCTCAAGGGAATATCAGTAGGAGGGAGAACAGCACTTTCTCAGCTACAGGAACCTTGTCCGATAAAAGCTAGGTTACCTCAGTGAGTCTCTCACTGGTGCATTAGTAGCAGACCAGAAGGCAACGTCATGTAACTGCTTGACAGTCTGTGAACTGTCAACAACTGAACTGTCAACCACAACAGGTGCGTGAGGACATACAGTGTTCACTCGAGACTGCTTTGACTGTCTATACTGAGCAGTCAAAACAACTCTAGAATGCGGAGGTTGACGCACCGCGTCAAAACAAAACAACTTAGACTGTTGTTGTACCTCGCGAACGTCAACGGAAGGTTCCGTGCGTTACTGAACGTCAACATGCGGCTGGCAGGGTACACTGGAACGCATGGGTGGCGGGACTCTCTCAGCTGGAGTGCGGCAGAAGGTCGCCTCAGCGTCCAGAGGACGCACAACCGTGGTTGGTTGTAGGCTAGAGGTTGGTGCAGTGTCAACCTTCTCCGCACGAAAGTCCCGCATCAATGACGTTAACTGAGACTGCATGGTCTGCAGCAAAGACCACTTAGGGTCTACAGGAGCAGGTGCGGCAACAGACGGTGTGACTGCCTGATGCGGTACCGCTTTGCCTCTCTTAGGAGGTGAGCAGTCGTCGGAAGACTGCAGCGAGTCCGAACTGACCCAGTGGCTACAACTGGGCTGTTGGACTTGCGCGGAAGGGACCGACTTGCGCTTAATAAGCTGCGAGACCTTGGTCCATGGTTTCTTACGAGAACCCTCTTCCGCAGACGAGAAATAAATGGGCTCTCTCGTCTTTCTGTGGGTGGGGCGATCTTGGGTAGATACGCCCGAAACCACGGAGGGAAACGTCTGTTCGTTGATCAAGGCCTGACGAACCCATAAGTCGTTCGACATTACTTCTCCCCTGGGCTTGGGAGCTTGCAAGAGGTCCCGGACTAGGTGAACGACAGGCACGAACAGACGAACCCTCGGACGCAACACTGTAACACTTTGCGCATATCACTTTATCACTTTGATTTTCTGTTTTGCACTTATTTCACTGAAATCGAAACTTTTACTGATTTCTACCTGAAACACGCAATTCTACCCTAATTAAAAAGGTAGTAATTGCGAAATCAGTCGTATAATGCAGCTCATTAATACTAGCAAAAAACAGAAAACATATATAAAGATAAAAATTTCAGTGGCTGGGAAAGAGACTAAACACTAGTTCAGATAAACTACGTTTACAATCTCTCACCGCACATAGCCTGGGGACAAGAATAAAACCCTAGAAACGTTTTACCTTCTTCCCCGTACAGCGACTAGGGACGAGAGTAACGCGAGAACAACGTTACCCGCTTGAACGAAACGTTTTCTCTCCTCTCTCTCCCTCCGTCTCTATCTCTCTCTCTCTTTCTCTCTTGATTTCGCACCTAAGAGAAGAGCCCAATTATATATCGTCAAAAAAAACATGTTATTTGACTAAAGGAAAAAAACTGAAAGGTTTTCCAATAAAAAGTTCCTTTAATTTAGAATTTAAAACATTAAAGCTAAGAAAGAATGAACAAAACGTCAGAATCGATTACTCTTACTGCAAAGTGAAACCGTGATACACTCTCTCTCTATCGTAACGATAGAGCGCATGTTGAACGTCCTGAACGTCAACAACTGCGTAGTCTAAAAAACTAAACGTTAGTTCATCTTTGAAAACAGTACGAAGACTATCAAAGAAATTCTTTCATAAAACATTAAATTTAAAAAGTTTTAAATTCTTTAAAGGCTAAATACGATATAACGGGCTCAACGTGATTAACTTCGGTTCCAAGTTAGGACCGCCTACTATCAGGAAAGGTCGCATATAAACAAAACATAAAAATTATCTTTATATGTTTATAATAAATGGAAAGTTAATCGAAGAGGCCTAATAAAGGCGGAGAGATATAAAATATATACGTAGATCTATAACGTGTTAAGCAAAATTACTAAAAACCTAAACACACTTCCGTCTAAGGGAAGGGTCGGCCATTTAAAAGTGAAAGAGAGTCCATACTCTCTTTGTCACCCTAATTAAATCTATCCAAAACGAGTTCAAGTTTTGAGATGAAGATAAAACACCTGCATAGCGAAAGCTCAAACCTAGAATAGTGTACTTCACGAAATAGTTGTGAAAACAAATCCAGTTAGTAACAGCGTATTAGTAGGTCTTGCCGGTAGCCCGACAGAGAGAAAATTGGTTCTGTGTTTACATTGAGTACTGAGTACCTGCTAGACAGATGGCGCTGTTGATATACACCCCCTACCTGCATAGCGATCGCTGGCGTATTTTGAACGTAGAGTTTTCTGTCGAGCAACAGAGTTGCAGCCTATATAATCACCGGCTAAGTTTAATATTGAAAAAACTAGATTAACAAGAATTATAACAAAAACAATATGTACAGAATTATAAATAAAGTGATTGATGATACCCATAGACTATAGTAAAAAGGCAGAAAAACTGGTCAACATGGAGGAGCCGATACACCATGCAAGGCTAAATACCCTCCAGGATAGCCACTTCAACTGAAGGGAGGATGGTAAGGATGGTTTTGAGAAGAAAAAGAATCAGAAAAGGAAAAGACAACCTCTTGATAAACCACCAGACATCCACGCCCTTCTATTAAGCCTGCCCAACACACCATTTCAAAAAAACAAGCAGAAGAAAAAAAAATAAGATAGAAAAGTGTGCCCGAGTGTACCCTCAAGCAAGAGAACTCTAACCCAAGACAGTGGAAGACCATGGTACAGAGGCTATGGCAATACCCAAGACTAGAGAACAATGGTTTAATTTTGGAGTGTCCTTCTCCTAAAAGAGCTGCTTACCATAGCTAAAGAGTCTCTTCTACCCTTACCAAGAGGAAAGTACACTGAACAATTGCAGTACAGTAATTAACCCCTTGGGTGAAGAAGTGTTCAGTATCTTATTGTTGTCAGGTGTATGAGGAAAGACGAGAATATGTAAAGAATAGGCCAGACTATTCTGTGTATGTGTAGGCAAAGATAAAGATAAACCATAACCAGAGATAGGGATCCAATGCATTACTGTCTAGCCAGTCAAAGGATCCAATAACTCTCTAGTGGTAGTATCTCAACGGGCAGCTGGTGCCCTGGCCAACCTAATACAGTACCTACTAGGTGGTAAATAAGTGACCGACAGCCATCCAATGCGACATCGCCCAGCCAAAACAAAGGCCTACCCAGTGGAACAACCCTCGTCAGTAAAAGCTGGGTAACCCTAAACATAGCAAGGGTAAAATTGGGTAAAACTGGAGATAACAGCCACAATTAGGGATTAGCCACCAACCCTGAATGCCCATGTGGGGCAACACCACAAACAATTTAACACATCCTACGAGGGTACCCATTGACCCTCATTGCTCTGATCAAGACCTCAAGGAGGCAAACGACAACACCCTCCTGTGGATTCGACATTGGCACGATAAGATATGATGATGATGATTGTATTTGCTACCTAATCCCAATATTGTAAATTCATTTTTATTTTGCACAAACAAGGTGATTGGTGAATAAAAGACTGAGATTGCACATTTAGTTTACACAAACAAAGTGATTGGTGACAAAAAGACGGAGGGTGTACATGGCACTTTTGTCACACAAGTGCTCTCCTTTTATGCACAAAAAAAGTCTGGGGATTATGAGCATAATATGACTGATGTGTTTAAATGAAAAACCTGTTTTATGTTATAAAATCTTAGCTTTTACCACATACAAATAGTGTACAATATTTCTATAAATATCATGTATCACTAGTGTACATAACCCGTCAAAAATGACGGCTAAATATTTAAATAGATACACACACAATATTTAACCCTTCCCACTTGCTCCCCTTTCTTAACTACCACACGGCACTTTGAACAATTTGTGGGAGATTGTCGTTTCCAAGTGGTTGCCACTCAGTGTGACGGGAAAGCAACATACATACATACATACATACATACATACATACATATATATATATATATATATATATATATATATATATATATATATATATATATATACTGTATTATATACATATATATATATATATATATATATATATATATACCTGTATATATATATATATAGACACTTGCTCTTTATTATAAAGGGGAGATTTGGTATGATTAGGTGTATTCATTTTTGGGTCTGAGATTGACTGAGTTTTCTGGCATCCTATTAACGCTGAAAACTTTTCTCATATATGTCACAGGTTAATTGCTTCTCTGCTCCATGCCATTTTGACTCAATAAGTTTTCTTAAAAACTCTGCATTCAGTAAGCAAGGGAAACACCTACTAGAAACACAACTTGCTTATACCTACCACAATGTTTAGTACTTTACATGATCATCTGGCTATAGTAATTTACAATAATGTTTTCACTTCTGAAGTCCTTCAGCTATATATATTTTCAGCAAAATTGTATTGCCTTATATGTCTCACAATATTGACTATCTTAAGATGCTCTATCCATAATAGACTATAAATTATTAAAAAGTGTCAAGATATCTATTTAAAGAAAAAAACTTATACGAGGCAAATTTTTCAGAGGCCAAAAATATCCAACATTCATAAACCATACCTTTTCTTCACAAGCAGTTCCAAGATTCTTGCACTCCCAAGTCGCCCATTTGTATATTTACGCCATTTTGCAATCACAGCTCTATCATGTCGTTCAATATCCTTTTCATTTTCAGGAAGCCATTTAGAAGACAATAGTTTCTGAAATAATAAAATTAGAATTGACTATAAGCAATCATTCTGTACAAAATTAAATTTAGTTTTTACCTCGAATTATGAAGTGAATACAGAAGTACCTCTGTTTACGAGCAAATAGGGATATGAGCATACAAATTATTTTTTTGTGGACAAGTACTATCGAGACTAGCACACAATACACAAATTAGTCACATCGTACAAAAAGTCACCCACACAGTGTTCAGTATAATAGTCTAAACAGGTTCCTTGTGAAAGTTGTACATAGAAGTGTAAAAAAAAGACAACCAAGTGCCGAGAAAGGGTATTTTAACCCTTTTACCCCCAACGCTATTTGGAACTTTCCAACCCTTAACCCCTAGGCGTTTTTTTTTTTCAAGCACATTTTGCAATATATTTTTTTTTAAATTGCTCTAACAGCCTTAATTTTCATCATAGAGAGGTCAGGTTGGTCTCATTATTTTGGAAAATGCCTGAAGTTTCTCATAAAGTCATCTAAAATATGCAAAAAAAATGTAAATAGCAGTTTTTTGCAAGGACGTACCGGTACGTCCATGGTGGTAAAGGGATGAGTTTTGTGAAACGTACCAGTACGTCCATTGGGGGTAAAAGGGTTAAGTGATTCAGCTAGCAATCATGACTGTTGTTAAAGATAGAGAACTCCCCATATTTAACAATTCTCATGGCTGGAGTGTCTTTTTGACACTAGGTGGTTATAATTTTATCAATTACCATCTCAAACCTTTAAAAATGCATGTATATGTGCATTTGTTGAAGTGTGAAGCCCATCAAAGCGAGTTTCCTTTATTTCTTATTGGAAAATTTTTTTTCGTATACAAACATTCTAATTTGTGAGCTCGCTCCCAGAACAAATTAAACTTTTAACCGAGATACTATTATATTTAAAATTTTTAAAACAGCCTTAATACTTCACATAAAAAAAAAATTATTTATGCCTTGCACTACTATTCTGTCACTCAGTAGACCTACCAAAATAATATTTAAAATAACTTGTGCAGTATAAAATTTCAGTGATAACGCAAATGAACAAAATGCCTGCTATGCCAGTCTCTTTTCTATCATTCTTTTTTTCTTTTTTTACAAGTTATTCTACAGCACATGAGGTTCCACGTGCATGACTAAAATGTCAGCAATGCATATAAAATGCAATAGTATTTTTGAAAACACTGAAATTACACTTTGCTTAAATATACTATATAAAAAGTAGATAGAAATTATACAATTGAGGCAATATAAAGGATTACTGTTAACTTGGTCAGAAGCAACTGCTATCTGCTTTCATGTGACAGGACCCGTAAAGGAAACACTTTTCACAAAATTATTCAAATAACAATATTACCCTGACATGATACAACAAGGGAATGTGGAAAATTAACTTTCAGAAACAACTCTCATGCACACTTCCCCCATTACAAGCTAAGAAAACCATGGGAAGACATCTTATGCAGAATAATAAGCAACTATCTGGAAAAAACTATCAGTACTGAATGACTTTAAAAACAGCAATATGAACACCAAGAGTGTTCACAGAAACAAATTTTCCATAAAATCTTTCAGCGTTTTAGTTTGCTGAAAACTAAAATTCTATTGAAATTATAAGAAAAATATCAAGCAGGCCATGCCTATGAACAGACCCATTATTCTATACAGGAGTTTTACTTCATTCTGCATTGAAGCAGGAAGATTGCGAGTTGAAGGAAGGAACTCATTATAAGTAGAGGGTTTTTATGACAATAATCATTACTATCATTTTTAGCTAATGTTACGAGACCACTGATTTATAATTGCTCGTACAGTAGTCTACTGCAGCACAAGTCATGCAAAACATTCAGTGGTCACTAATTTGTTTTTGGTAGCAATGTTGGTAGCCAGAGGAGTTTTGGTCCATAATATTTTGGAAATCTCTTAAACAGCTGCAATTTGCCTGTCTTTAGTCCTGCAAGGCATACTACTAGTGGTACTCACACATGAGAGATGGTGGTCTCATGCCAAATGTTCCAAATGTTTTGTTCTGCAATGGTTGGATACTATTCTGTCTGGGTGTAAATACAGTAGGCGAAAATTGATAATTTTATTTTTCCCTCAACTGTGGTAATTACAGTGAACCCTCGTTTATCGCGGTAGATAGGTTCCAGTCGCGGCTGCGATAGGTGAAAATCCGCGAAGTAGTGACACCATATTTACCTATTTATTCAACATGTATATTCAGACTTTTAAAACCTTCCCTTGTACGTAGTTCTGTTAACAAACTACCCTTTAATGTACAGAACACTTAATGCATGTACTACAGTACCCTAAACTAAAACAGGCACAAATATTAAAGGTGATTTTATATCATGCATTTCCTAAACACGCTAAAAAGCACGATAAAAAATGGCAACCAATGTTTTGTTTACATTTATCTCTGATCATAATGAAGAAACAAACTGGAGGTAGAGCTTTGCTTATTACCCAGACATATTTCCCATACTTTTCCCTTAGAACTACATCACATCTTCCTACTTTAGATATATATATATATATATATATATATATATATATATATATATATATATATATATATATATATATATATATATATATATATATATATATATATGTGTGTGTGTGTGTATATATATATATTTATATGTATACACATATACATACCTACATATATACATAAATACATGCATAAATATATATATATATATATATATATTACTGTATATATATGGGTTATGGAAAAAATCCGCGAAGTGGTGAATCCGCGATGGTCGAACCGCGAAGTAGCGAGGGTTCACTGTATAAATTCAACCAGCATGACAATATTCCATAAAGTTTGTTTCAATAGGGAGCTTCTATTATTGTTGTTGTTCTTACTTGCTAAGCTACAACCCTAGTTGGAAAAGCAGGATGCTACAAGCCCAGGGGGCCCCAAAAAGGAAAATAGCCCAGTGAGGAAAGGAAACAAGGAAAAATAAAATATTTTAGGAACAGTAACAACATTAAAATAAATAAGCCAGCCACTGAGGGGGGGGGGGGCAAGCCAGCCTCAACTTGGTGCCGGTCTCAAGCCGGGGTAAATGGGGAGGGTTGGCGGCAGGAATGGCATCCGGCCATGAAAAATTAACCAAAACCAATATGGTCAGTGGAGATGGTGGATGACCTTTGATCAAAGGGATTAACCGGTGATGTAGTGTGGGACAGAGGTAGATAGAGAACACTGGCCAGAAACATCAACCCCACATAAAAGTGGGAAAAGATGCAGACAAAGAAGAACATTATTTAAATAAATATCTCCTATATAAACTATAAAAATTGTAACAAAACAAGAGGAAGGGAAATAAGATAAAATATTCTGCCTGAGTATACCCTCTAGCAGGAGAACTCTAACCCAAGAGACAGAGGAAGATAATGGTACAAAGGCTAGGGCACTACCTAAGACTAGAGAACAATGGTTTGATTTTGGAGTGTCCTCCTAGAAGAACTGCTTACCATAGCTAAAGAGTCTCTTCTACCCTTACCAAGAGGAAAGTTGCCACTGAAAAATTACAGTGCAGTAGTTAACCCCTTGAGTAAAGAAGAATTGTTTGGTAATCTCAGTGTTGTCAGGTGTATGAGGACAGAGTTGAATCTGTAAAGAACAGGCCAAACTATTCGGTGTGTATATAGACAGAGGGAAAGTAAACCGTAACCAGAGAGAAGGATCAAATGTAGTACTGTCTGGCCAGTCAAAGGACTCCATAACTCTCTAGCGGTAATATCTCAATGGGTGGCTGGTGCCCTGGCCAACCTACTGCCTACTAACTAAGAGTTTATGCTCTTCTAAAAGAGAAACATTTTCCTATTGGTAAGTATCAGTAACCTTATTTTATTGACTTTCAGAACCAAAGATTTTTCATTATCCTTACTGTTATATTATGTAACAGTCTTCCTGGCCTGGTTATGAATATTGATGCTTAAAGGTTTAAGAAGTTATCAATGTTACTTAATGGTGTCAAACATACTTTGTATTTTTTAAGTTTTAAATTTTCCAATCTTCATTTACTGCATATTGCTTTAGTTTGTAATTATAATTTTGATAGTTTTTAAGTAATCAACATTATAATAATTAGCATTTTATATTATTTTTAGTGTCTGATTAATTATTATTATTATTAATATTACTAGCCAAGCTACAACCCTAGTTGGAAAAGCAAGATGCTATAAGCCCAAGGGCTCCAACAGGGAAAAATAGCCCAATGAGGAAAGGAAATAAGGAAATAAATAAATGATGAGAACAAGTTAACGATAAATCATTCTAAAACAGTAACAAAGTCAAAACAGATATGTCCTATATAAACTATTAACAACGTCAAAAACAGTTATGTCATATATAAACTATAAAAAGACTCATGTCAGCCCGGTCAACATAAAATCATTTGCTCCAACTTTGAACTTTTGAAGTTCTACTGATTCAACTACCCAATTAGGAAGATCATTCCACAGCTTGGTAACAGCTGGAATAAAACTTCTAGAATACTGTGCAGTATTGAGCCTCATGATGGAGAAGGCCTAGCTATTAGAATTAAATGCCTGCCTAGTATTACGAACAGGATAGAATTGTCCAGAGAGATCTGAATGTAAAGGATGGTCAGAGTTATGAAAAATCTTATGCAACATGCATGATGAACTAATTGAACGACGGTGCCAAAACTTAATATCTAGATGTTTTTATCTCTATATATTAATATTTTTAACTTTTGCTTATCAAAAGGTTCATTCCAAATTTTGCTCTCTGTTTTTCTACTTATATTTATGTATTTCTTTGCCAACTACAATACAGTATATTTATCAATTTGCTTTTTCAACTGCATTACCAGATGACCTTTAACCTTTCTCCAACATTTTTGTGAAAACTACTGACCAACTTGATACCAAGAACAATACAATACATTTAATGTGTTTTCATCTTAAAGATATAACAAGCTATATCATCAATGATATATGATTTATACACAAACTGTATCACACATGTTCAATAAATTCCAAGTAACCTTACCTGAACTCCATTAGGAGAAATTGGAAAGGCTACTGATAATGCTTCAGGTGTCCATTGCTCAGGATCTTTATGATGTAGGTATTTTAGCTGTTCCTTCATTTCCCAAGTCAGTAGATTATCTTCAGCTGGTTCATATTTCTTGAAATACTTCTGCCTTATAGTTTTTTGCTGAATGAAATTCTGATGTTTAACAGCATCGCTGAAGGGAATATCAAACAAAAAGATGCATCAAACTTAAAGACTTACTGCATACTGTATTCAAATTTCATCCAATAATAATTTCACAAAAGAAATTACCTATTAAATACTACAAATTTTATATAATTTGTATTTTTCCTAACCATACAAACCTGAGTTACTTGTATGGGGTTATTACTAATCAGGTTTTCTACGACCGGCCAATCAAAATTTTAGTTGATTGCGTAATACTTCATGTTGGGTAAACACATATCTTCACAAAACTCACCTGGTCGACTTGCGGGGCAGTTGAGGGGGGAACCTTCGATAAATGAATTGAATTGAATATTGGATTTAGGCATTAAGCCAAGCACTGGGGCATCAACGGCCATTCAGCGCTATATAACGAAAATCATTTAATCATATCTGTATACTCACACCATTTAGTATCATTTTAACCTTTAATACAAATCGCAACACTTTCATACAATAAAATCTAGATGTGAAATAAATAGGGATTAAAAGGGTAAAATAAATAAATAAATTAATAAAATCAATTATAGCTCGTAATATAACCCAATACTTTGTATAAATTTTCTCAAGTTCAGGGTATTACAGTTTTCCCCCAGTATATCTCTTAAAGGTTTGTCCTGGATTAAATGTGTCCTCCTCTGAAGATTAAAAACAGGACAATCGACTAAAATATGTTTAACATCCATTGTCACTTGACAGGTATTACAAAGAGGGGCCTGTCTCCCTTCCCCACTCCCTTCGATAAATGACTCGGGTTTGTATAGCTAGGAAAATACAAATAAAAATTTTGTAGTTTATTCCTACATGGATACAAATTTCCGAGTCATTTATATGGGGAGTCTTCCTTAGTAGGGAGGAAGTCTCCGTGAAGTTAATAGGTAAACCCTTCTTCCCAGAAAGATCTAATTACTATAAGTAATAGCAAGAGGATAGTGCAGTAGTCTCGTAAATAGGCAGGGCCAAACTTCCAATTCTTGAGTTAAAACGTTTTCTGATACAGTTACTATTAATAATAGTAAGTGATCTAAGAGAACCCCCAGGGAACGGAGTAGCTGGCTCATAAAGAGGCCATGGTGTTTGTTCACGTCCCAAAAAGGTAATCTTCACCAGGGGTAAAGTGATACGAACATAAAGTGTTACATAATAAAAGAGTAGCAATTTTTTAGTATAAAGTATCACCAAATACTAAAGAAATTGAGGCACACTTACTTGCACTGGGGTGAACACCCCATGGCAAACTTCAAGTCCAGTCAAGATCATTGTCCACCACAGAGATCCTTCTAGCCAATTATGTCAGAATGATGAGGCCTGGGCTAGAACTGGCATATGACCTGTGAGAGCTAACAGTTAGATCATAGTTGTGCTGTCACCACAACACCCAATGAGAGGATGTCCAAAGGCTTGATTGAGCCATCTTTAAGGTAAATGTCCAACGGTGGGTTTTCCCTTTTATCTACCAGCTTGATGACTAGCATTAATGTATGGTTTTGTAGAACACTGGGGTTGTGGTAAACCCACATGTATCATGTGCTCGTGGGAGGGTCCCTCGTGACACATCCCCTGAGGATTTATAAGCTCTTATGATAGTTTCTATCTATCAAACAGAGATGGTGCTCCTGAACACATTCTTTCGGAAGTGTCCAAAGCTCGCAAAAAACCTGGTTTTGGAGACTAATATAATAAGAGTGATTTTGAGGAACGTTAAGGTTGTGGCAAGCCCATCTAGATTATATGTTCGAGGGTGGGTCCCTGGCGACGCTTCCCCTGGGGATGCATAGGTTCTGATATTCTCTATTACTTGGAGAAAGAAAGTGTCACTGACTACTTTCTTCTGGAAAGGTCAGAGCTTGTGAACAAAAAAGGGAGTGGTACGTCACAGCTATTTGTTTGATCAGAAACTCGCACTGCTCTACAGAACAAAATAACTAGTTGTCGTGTGATCAGGATTCTCCTTGAGAGACTAGAAAAAAATAGCAGATTTCTGATGTCGTGTTATTGCGGGGGGATCACCGGCGACTCTTCCCCTAAAGATAATAAGCTTCGTGTTATGCTTTAGCCAACAGGGTGTCAATGTTCAGGAAGAGCAGCTTTGGATCTTATCTTAGGGCACCAACAGGACAACATCCTTAGTATCCCTGGGCAAAGGTGTCGTAGCACTCTCTTCGTCCCTGGACTTCTTGAGAGGCAAGCTTGTGAAAAATTATATTTTCAATTTAAAATAAATTTTTGAATATACTTACCCGGTGAATATATATATAGCTTACGTCTCCGACGGTCGACAGATTCCAAAAACTCGCGAGCGATCGCCATGAAGGCTGCCGGGTGTGCCCACCAGTGCCGACTATCGGCCAGATACCGCATATACTTCTCCATAAGTTCAGTTCTTCTCAGTCCGTAGGGTCTCTATCGGGGAGGAAGGGAGGGCCTTTAATTATATATATTCACTGGGTAAGTATATTCAAAAATTTATTTTAAATTGAAAATATCATTTTTAAATATCAAACTTAGCCGGTGAATATATATATAGCTGATTCACACCCATGGTGGTGGGTAGAGACCAGTATTAAAACAATAAAGGCGTATATGCTCAAGAGTTTTTGACAAATATTCAAAAAACAAACTTAAGTATAGGTACCTGATAAGGAAGCTGACTCTGATGAATACTCTGACTCATTAGTCTGCTATCCTTATGAAGCCCAGCGATCCTCTCAGGATGCTGAAAGACTTCTAGGAGCTGTTATAATCAGGGTGAACACCCCTACAACAGGACCTCATCAATACCCTTAATCTGGGCGCTCTCAAGAAACAATATTTTGACCACCCGCCAAATCAAAAGATTGCGAAAGACTTCTTAGTCTCCCGTACAACCCAAAACAAGATTAAAAATTTCAAGAGAAGATTAAAAGGATATTGGGATTAAGGGAATGTAGTGGTACGAATGGTCCCAACGTGTAGCAGTCCTCATAAAGAGTCTGGACATCTTTCAAGTACATTAATATGAAGCGAACACCTACTTGCTTCTCCAAAAGGTCACGTCCATAATACTTCTAAGGGATCTATTTTGTTTAAATACTACTGAAGTTGCTACCGCTCTAACTTCATGAGCCTTAACTTTAAGCAAATTACGATCCTTCTCACTTAAATGAGAGTGTGCCTCTCTAATCAATAGTCTAATAAAATAAGACAACGCATTCTTCGACATAGGCAAAGAGTGCTTTTTAACGGAGCACCATAAGGCCTCTGAAAAACCTCACAGCAGTTTAGTTCTAGATAAATAAAACTAAGAGTTCTAACGGGGCACAGCACTCTTTCAACTTCATTCCCAACAATCTCAGATAGACTGGGAAGTTCAAACGATTTAGGCCATGGACGAGACGGAAGTTCATTTTTGGCCAAAAAACCAAGCTGAAGAGAGCATACTGCTTTATTAGCGGAGAAGCCGATATTCTTGCTAAAAGCATGTATCTCACTAACCCTTTTCGCAGAAGCCAAGCTCACCAAGAAAAGTGTCTTGAGGGTAAGATCCTTCAGGGAGGCCGAACTTAACGGTTCAAACCTGTCTGACATAAGGAACTGCAGGACCACGTCCAAGTTCCAAGTTCCAAGCATGAGTAGAAATATGACGCTCCTTGGAAGTCTCGAAAGACTTAAGAAGGTCTTGAAGATCTTTGTTATTAGATAGATCCAAATTTCTATGCCTGAAAACAGAAGCTAACATGCTTCTGTAGCCTTTAATGGTAGATGCAGAAAGGGAGCGACCATTTCTCAGATAAAGCAGAAAATCTACAATCTGCGCTACAGAGGTACTGGAAGAGGAAATAAAGGAGGACTTGCACCAGTCTCTAAATACCTCCCATTTAGATAGATAAATCCTGATGGTAGAGGATCTTCTAGCCCTCGCGATCGCTCTAGCTGCCTCCTTCGAAAACCCTCGAGCTCTAGAGAGTCTTTCGATAGTCTGAAGGCAGGTAGACGAGGCGCGGGGAGGCTTTGATGAAATCTCTTTACGCGAGGCTGACGCAGGAGATCCATCCGCAACGGTAGACTTCTTGGAATGTCTACTAGCCATAGAAGTACCTCTGTGAACCACTCACTCGCGGGCCAGAGAGGAGCAACCAACGTCAACCTGGTCCCTTCGTGAGAGGTGAACTTCTGAAGAACCTTGTCTAGGATCTTGAATGGTGGGAAGGCATAGATGTCTAGGCGAGACCAGTCCAGCAGGAAAGCGTCTATGTGGGCTGCCTCTGGATCTGGAACTGGAGAGCAGTAAGTTGAGAGCCTCTTTGTCAGTGAAGTCGCAAAAAGATCTATGGTGGGTTGACCCCATGTCATCCATAGCTTCTCGCACACAGTCTTGTGCAACGTCCACTCCATGGAGATGACTTGTCCTCTTCTGCTGAGGCAGTCCGCTAAAACATTCATTTCTCCTTGCACAAAACTTGTCAAAAGAGAGATGTTACTTGCCTTAAATGGAGTTCCTTCTGATCCGTGGACCAAAGACCCGAGCATTCCAGACTGTCCAGTGGCACTCCCTAACCAAAATCCGATGCATCTGAATACAACACATGGTTTGGGTTCTTGATCGCAAGAGAAAGACCTTCTCGAAGTCTGATGTTGCTGTCCCACCAAGTCAGACATGTCTAGACTGAGTTGGAGATTGGGATAGAGATACTCTCTAAGCCCTTCTCCTTGTTCCAATGGTTTAGGTGAAATTGGAAAGGGCAAAGGTTGAGTCTCCCCAGAGAGATAAACTGCTCCAGCGATGAAAGAGTTCCCACGAGGCTCGTTCAAACTCTTACAGAGCAACTGTTTTTCTCTTGCAAGTGACGGACTTTTAACAGAGCTTGTTCCATTCTTGTGGGAGACGAAAAGGCCCGAAAAATTCGACACTGTATCTCCATCCCCCAAATAAAGAATAGTCTGGGATGGAGTACTGTAAGTTACGACTTCTCTACGTTCACTATGAGACCTAGCTCCTTGGTTAGGTCTAATGTCCATTTGAGGTTCTCCAGACAGCGATTTAATGACGACGTCCTGATTAGCCAGTCGTCAAAATAAAGGGAAGCTCTGATCCCTGAAAAAATGTAGAAAGCTTGCTACATTTTGCATGAGCCTTGTAAAAACAAGAGGAGCAGGACTGAGGCCGAAGCACAGTGCTCGAAATTGGTACACTACTTTCCCGTCCACAAACCTCAGATATTGTTGAAAGTTTGGATGAATCGGGATGTGGAAGTATGCATCCTGAAGGTCGAGAGAGACCATCCAGTCGCCTTCCCTTACTGCTGCCAAGACAGATTTGGTAGTCTTCATCGTGAACTTTGTCTTGACAATGAACACATTGAGTGCACTTACATCTTAAGTACTCCTGCAGTGAACGTGGCTGCCAGTTCATTGGAGCCATCCCTTATAGCCTTGTTCATGCATGACATAATTTGTACAGCAATACATTGTCAGCTGGAGAGACCTTCTTACTTAAGGCTCCCAGGGACCAATCCAAAAAATTAAATACTTCAAACGCTCGAAAAACTCCTTTCAAGAGATGGTCTAGCTCTGAAGAAGACCACAAAATCTTGGAGCGTCTCATGGCTAGACGACGAGGAGAGTCCACTAGGCTTAAGAAGTCTCCCTGGGCAGAGGCAGGTACTCCCAAGCCGAGAACTTCTCCTGTGTCACACCAGACGCTCGAGCAAGAAGCTAATTAAGAAGGAGGAAAAGCAAAAGCAGACTTTCCTAAACTTCTCCTGGATTCCAACCAGTCTCCCAGTAAGAGCATGGCTCTCTTGGAAGAACGAGAGAGAACTAACTTCGTATATGTAGGAGTCGAAGAAAGTCATGCCAAGAGTAAACTCAGACAGCGGAGAACGTGGAGCAGCCGTTACAAAACGAGTAGGACAAAATTTCCCTAAAGAAATTCATAATTTTAAAAACAAGGGATTGTTGGACAACCCTAGGTTACTCCTCTTCTGAATGAATCCCCAAAGGTACATTAGTTTAAAGGGGGTCATCAACTTCTTCAGAAGGCACATCATCTGGTAAATCTAAAGTCTTGCGAGAAGGAGATTTATATTCAGAATGACGTGAAGGAAAAGCCTGACAGGCTACATCAACTTGTATATGAACAGAAGTTAAAGTTGGAGGGTCGATGTCACGTTGTGACTGCAGAGAATGTTATTCTACTACACGTCGTGACAGAAGTGACTGACGTTCAAACGTCACGTAGTAACAGCGGTGACTGCTGTTCGATGCTATATCGTGACTACGGTGACTGACCCTCGACGTCACGTCGTGTCTACCGCTCAACGTCACGTCGCGTCTGCGGTGTCTGCAGCTCAACGTCACGCTGTGACTGCGGTGGCTGACGTTCAAACATCACGTAGTAACAGCGGTGACTGCTGTTCGATGCTATATCGTGACTACGGTGACTGACCCTCGACGTCACGTCGTGTCTACGGTGTCTACCGCTCAACGTCACGTCGTGTCTGCAGCTCAACGTCACGCTGTGACTGCGGTGGCTGACGTTCAAAGTCTCGGAGGAACTGCAGTGACTGCTGATCAAAATTATGACTCGACTTAACTGACTGTCGATCAAAGTTACATCAAGATTTATGCTCCGCATCTCGTTTAACAGCAAAGCTGACACTAGGGATAACGTCAGCGTGACGTAACAAATCTCGTTTAGAAGGTTGAAGACCTGAATCACGTATCCCAGAACCGTGACGTACAAAAAGCAAAGGATCCTTTCGCACAGGAACAGGATCTTAAGCTTTCATTAAAGAAGAAAGCTTTAACAGCATATCTTGCAAAACACTTAACTTCGGATCAACCGCACTCTGAATAGATCGTGACGTCGGAAACGTCTGTACATGAACGTCTACGCCATGAACGGGACTCTCATGATGACTACAGCTAGGACGTTGAACTTGTTCTGAAGGAACTAATTAACGTTTCAACCGTCTCGAAACCTTACGCCAAGGTTTTTAAAGAGACGAATCATCGGAAGACGAGGAGAACTTCGTCTCTCCTGTCTTATGGCAAGGACGTACTTGAAGAGCAACGTCTGATGCCTTTGAGGGAAAGTTTGTTCGTTGGTTTACACCTCTCACTCCCTTAGGTCCTCCGACATTCCTTCTCCCTGGTGTAGGGGAGCCTGAAAGAGGTCTCGGACTAGGTAAGTGACAAGCACGAACAAACAAACCCTCCGCAACACTGAACATGTTTTTCGCACTTTCTTCACTGACATTGCATTTTTTAATAATTTCACATTAGACATGAATAAAGCTGATTTCTACCTGAAGCACGCAATTCTCCCTTAAATCAAAAGGGTAGAATTGCGAAAAATGTCGTATGATGTAAGCTCATTAGTACAAAATGAAACACACATGCAAAAATTAATAAACATATACATATATATAGAATAAAACGGAAATATATAAAGTTAAAAAGATCAGTGACTTGGGAGGAGACTAAAACTAAATCACTAAGGACAACGTTTTCAATCTCTCACCGTACAGTGCCTTGGGATGAGAATAAAAACTAGAACGTTATATATATTCTCTCTCTCTCTCTCTCTCTCTCTCTCTCTCTCTCTCTCTCTCTCTCTCTCTCTCTCTCTCTCTCTCTCCGTACAGAGACTTGGGACGAGAGTAAATATCTGCGAGAATAAAGATTTGGATCGTTCTCTCTCTCTCTCGCTCTCTTGCCACTCACAAGAGAAAGGCTCACTCACTCTTCGTCAATAAAAGGTTATTTGACTAAAGGAAAATACTAAAAGGACTAAGAAATTGAAAATTAACATGTTCCTTTAAATTAGTATCTAAAAAACTTCAGTTTGTAAGAAGAATGAACAAAGCGTCAAAAACGATTTACTCTTACTGCAAAGTGAAACCGTGATTCTCTCTTTCTCTATCATAACGATAGAGTGCAAACTGCGTAGCATAAATAAACCAAACGTTAGTTCATCTTTGAAAACAGCACGAAGACTATTCAAAGTATAAATTTCTTAAAATATTTTCTAAAAATATTCATCTCATCAATCTAAACAAATATAAAAGTTGAAAGGGCTCAACGTTGTTTAACTTCGCTTTCCAAGTCCGTACCGCCTACAAAGAATAGGCATAGGTCGCTTCTAAACAAAAATATAAAATTTATCTCGGTGTTCAGTATAAATGGAAAGGGAATCGAAGAGGCCTAATAAAGGCGGGTGAGATATAAAACATATAGAGGTAAATCTATAAATATCAACAATTATTTATAAAGTGATAAAATAATTACTAAGAGCCTTTAACACACTTCCGTACACTGAGGGAAGGGTCGGCCATCTTTTCTCTATGAAAAATCCAGAGAGAGTTTAAAAAAGCAAGGGTAAAAAATTTTTCTCTCCTTTCAAAAGCATTTCTTTTGAAGATCGTATTGCTTGAGAATAATCCAACACGGCGAAAGCCATAAAACCATGAACAAGTACTTCACCAATCAGTAGAAAGTTGAGGTTAAGCGCAAGCGGAACCAATGCTGTCACTACCACCGACAGAGAAGAACTGAACTTATGGAGAAGTATATGTGGTATCTGGCCGATAGTCGGCGCTGGTGGGCACACCCGGCAGCCTTCATGGCAATCGCTCGCGAGTTTTTGGAATCTGTCGACCGTCGGAGACGTAAGCTATATATATATTCACCGGCTAAGTTTAATATTTAAAAAGTCCAAGTAAAATGCCTCCTTAGAACCTACTTTCTGCTATGCTACAGTAGTTGATACGGCAGGTTCTTATTTACTCAGCAATATGTCTGAAGGTGCGATCCAAACTGGTTCTATCAGAGCCTAAAATTATCCACGTATAAGATCTCTTTTGGAGATCTTGAACCCCTATGGTGTGAGGGTAGAAGGTATCGCCTCCCAGTGAAGTAACTTGCCTCTTTGGCTCACACCTTCATGGATTCAACTTGATTGGGATAATGCCCAATTTTTCCCATAAAGGATCTACACATGATGTTTTTGGTAAACCGACTGTACCTGGCACGATTCTAGGAATTGATCTAACCTAGATATGTGTGCTACAGGAGCACTTGGGAGCTGAAACAGGTAATCCTGTCCTAGAACCTATGTTTGCCGTAGCAAGCTGCAGTCTAGGATCGGTGGGGGGGGGGACTTTTTCCTCTATTGGAAATGTAGAGGCTACTTTTAGAGCTTCAGAAAGCCCTGTTGCCTCATCTAAATAGGGCATAGTGACAGAAGAGACTTTAATTATGTGGCAATAACTGCACTTCCCTACAGAGGGTAGGTGCCAAGGGTTCACGAGAGGCGCAACACCTGGGTTACAGGTGCTTGAGCTAAATGATCTTGCGCTCTACCCCAAAAGGGTAAGCTGAAACAGCTATCAGGGAGCGAGTGCATACCAAGGGGAGGTGAGCTGGAAGTGCGTGCTGTTGGCAATTGGTAGCACACTTTCGTCCATTCCAAGTGAGAGGATGGGTTACACCTGCCGCATAAGCACAGGTAACTGTACGTGCTGGAGATTATGCAAGACTCTTGCAGATACAGTACAGTATTGCAATGACTGGCAAACTGTGTTTCCTGAAGAGCTCACTGGTGATCTTCTGGGGTTCCAAAGAGATGGAGCGTTCTGGCGTCAAAACGCGCTGGGGCTTCTGAGCTACCTGGATAGTAAGACCACCAGGTTAGTAGAATAAGTAATTGCAATCATATCTGCCGAGGATCCCCAAAGGGTCAACAAGCTTAGAGGGAAAGTAGGGATCCCCAATACAGTACTGTGCTGAGAGACGGGCTGCTCAGCACACACATTCTTCCCTGCAAGAAAAATTGCTGGGGAGACACTCAAGCGCACATCAACCCACAGGTCTGCAGATGGACAAGACCTTGTGGGAGAGGAGGAAAGTCCTGGGGACAAGAGACTGACAAAGAGAGAACACCTCCTCTGAGCTCTAGAAGGGGAGAAAGCCAAAGTCATCCGAGGCAGGAGCAGATACGCTCTCCAGCTGAGACCTCTGAATCAACACCTCCGCCAGCCTTTCCCCAAGACACGAAGAAAGCCAAAGTAGATGCAAAATCTTGCACGCTAGACTCCCCTCGAGAGGAAGCTTCTTGCCTTCAAGGTTTTCCTAATGTTAAAGGGCCACCGCTCTTGGTCGATCTCCCTCCGGAGGAAGAAGACCGGAAAGAGCCAGAGGGTAGAGTACCAGGTTAGAGAAGTCGCGAGTTCTTTGATTTTGAGGAAGACCCCAGAGGCAAAGAATCCCTTTTAGACTTCTTCCTCTTCCTGTTGTACAACTCCCACTGGGAGGATGGACAATCCCGACATTACTGCAAGGAGACACCTACATGTAAATGTGTCCACTGCATGAAAAGCAAAGAAGGCGAAGAACAGTCTCCAGCTTAAACATGAATGTGCCGTGCCCACGGCCAGACAGGCCAGCACAAGTTCACACGTCCGGCATACCTCACTGAAACACACAACACCTAAACCTGAAAAGAAAAAGAAAAAAGTTAGGTAATAGCCAGTAAATCCACAGCGATGTGAAAATGTCTGTTCACAACAGTGGCTGAAATCAAAATAGTTTGTCAGTGAGTAAGCAAGGGGGTGCTTCCCCACTACTGACTGTTAACAATGAGTTGGTTGTTGACACTACATTATAAAAGTTTAATGGCCATATTCCAACTACCTGTACGCTGTTATCAATCTTCAATGTAAAGAATGAGGGTTTGTATTCATGTACGAACAAAGCAATGTTATTCATCAGTAAATCTCTTAGGAAAAGTCATTCAGCTTAGAATAATCAGCATGCCACCAAAAATTTTTGACAGCAGATAACAGATAATAAAAGATTGAATATTCTTCAAAATCTGACATAAAATAGTACTTCATAAATACTTAATTCTTAGTAAAGAAGTCACAGGCATCATTACCAGATGAAATAGTTTAAAAATCAAACACTTACCTATCAAGATTACTCACATGATGCTGTAATTCTTCTAGAGAAGCATCTGCAAAATCGTCCTCAAGGGAATATTGCGAGAGATCATCCATCTCATGTTGGGATAAATCAGTGATTCTGTTTGGGCTGCGCATTTGTCTCACTGAAAAAAAAAAACACATAATATCAGGTACTACATGAAAAACGGAGAATATTAAGAACTAATGAAAATAAATTCTTGAATCAATTTGAATTCTTTCCTAGTTACACCAATCTCATCATCATCATCAGCCGTTACTAGTCCACTGCTGAACAAAGGCCTCAGACAAGTTCTTCCTCTTGCATCTGTTTATGGTCTCCACAAACTTTCTTAGTTCGTCAATCATTGTCTTCTCTTCCTTCCCCTGCTTCTTTTATAATCTCTAGGGACCCATTCTGTTATTCTAAATGTCCATCTATTGTCTGTCATTCTCATTATATGTCCTGGCCATGTCCATTTCTTATTTTACATGCTGTTGGAATATCCTCCATTTTAGTTGGCTCTCTTTTTCCATCTTTTAGACGCATTATTCCCATCATTATTCTTTCCATAGCTCTTTGAATTATAACTAGCATATGTTCTAAGGATTTAGTAAGGCTCCAAGTTTCTGAGGCATAAGATATTGGTAGGACCATCTCAATTATATACTTTTCTTTTTAGAGAAAGTGGCATTTTACTTTCATAATCTCATTTTATTTACCAAATTCACTCCATCCCATGCTTATCTTTAGGGGTTCATCCCTAACTCTTATTTGTTGTCTCTACATTTTCAGTGAACATTATCTTAGTTTTACTCAAATTCATTTTCTTGCCTACATTTCTGTTTCCTCTATTCAAATCTTCTACTATCTTTTAATTCCTCCCATGATTCACTAAACACAACTATGTCATCTGCAAATCTTATGTTGTTAAGATATTCCCCATTCATATTAATTACATTTTCCCAATATAAATTCTTAAAAACTTCTTCTAGGCATGCTGTGAATAATTTTGGAGATGGGGTCTCCTTGTCTTATTCTCTTCTTAATTGTAAATTTATCTTTATGAAGTTATAGAATTTCTGTACTTCCTGTACAGTATATATCTACAGGGTATCTTCAAGTGTTCTAACATAAGATTCTCCTATTCTTTATTTTTGAAGGGTTTTCATTACTGCTGAAGTTTTTTACAGAATCAAAGCTTTCTTATAGTCTATAAATGTCATACGTAGTGGTTTGTCCTATTCTGTTGATTTTTTCATTAGCTGGTTAATTACATGGATATGATCAGTTGTTGAATACCTACTTCTGAAGTCTGCCTGCTCTCTCAGTTGATTAAAGTCTAGCTATTTTTCTATTCTGCCTAATATGAAAATACTGTATATATTGAGAGTAAACTTATTATGATGTAGCTTTTCCAAGCTGTAGATTTAGAATAATCTAAGTCCTTTTAAATGACAGTCTTGTCCAGCATAAGATGAAATGGCCATTAAATGGTCTATACGGTAGTTAAGTAACAAGTCTACAAGATCAAGTAACAAGTGTGCGAGAGGAATCCACCATACAACACCTGACTGAGTCAAACTATTATTGACCTTCAACATTAGGACTAAGAGGGGCAGATGAAGGGGGGGGGAGGAATTTAATATACAGATGTTGGCTTGTATAGCTAAGAAAAATACAAATTGCTTAAAAAAAAATTATTTGTTCCTATGCATTTAAAAAAAATTCCTAATTTTAATTAGGAGACTCCTTGCTAGGAGGCCGTCCTTATGATCTGGACTGGAGGGATTTTTCTCCTAGAAACGTGCCATTCTCCCCCAGTACTAGGTTGGAAGCAAGGGAGATGACTCTTATAACCTCCTAATCATCTAGTCAAGACTCTTCTGTGACCTGGTACAGAGTTTCTTATAACTAATTGCTAGCCCAGTCTCTAACAACTACTACAGCTATTAGAGACTGAGCTAGAAATTAGTTATAAGAAACTTTGTACCAGGTCACAGAAGAATCTTGTCTCCTTTAGACTATAGTAAATCCCCTTGATAAGGACTTTCAAAGATAAGAATCTGTATGTATGATAGATAAAAGAAGTAACTTCTTTTAAAAGTATCCTACTACATATGAATTCTCAATACGTATGTAGTCTACCTCACTAGAGTTAACAAGACCAGCTGACTGAAAGCAATGGAGAATCAGGGGTTTGGGTTATGAGCTGGATGCCGTAGTTGATCATGTTTAACTTGAGAACTAGTTGATCATGTTTAACTTGAGAACATTTTAAGTCAAAGAACACACTCTTGAAATGGATCTTGTTCCTATGTGGGGGAATTACTATATGTCATTACTGCACCCATTCTACCACAGCTTGAATGAGACAAGGGACTCCTGTTAATATACTCTGTTATCCAGCTACAGGGCAATTGACTTTCTGTACTCTTTAACAGGATGTATTGGTATAATAAAATTGTCATTCATATGGACATAACTACAAAGAAACTAGATTAAAAGTGCCTGGTACTTTCTTTTCATAGTGGATGCCAATTGGCATTAGAAGACTCTACTAAACGGATGAGGAAAGTGCCAAAATAATCTATTATGCGGGCAAGTCCAAAACAGAAGGATGACCTAGAGGGCGTGCGTGGTAGGTGTCGGTGGCGTGGTCCAACTGTGTTCTCTAGGGCCTGTTACAGCCCTTCCCTTTGATGAAGGTATTATCTAAATGGAAGACAGCCTGTGAATAGTGGTTTTCACACGCCCCTGTTGTATACACGACACCCACAAGGTGCTCGCGCGAGGGTAGTAACCTTTGCATTCCATGCTTTTATCTTTCTCTAGTATATTTGGAAGATTTATATTAGAAAAGTGTAAAGAAGGACTTCTTTCACCGGCCGTCACAGGTCTCTTCCCAGAAAAAGATTTTTCCTTCGTCAAAATCCCTTTTAACAAATAAAATTTTGTAATTAATACAGACATGTATATAGATATCAATATTACGAATAAAACACAGACATAATATACTATACCATATTGAGAAGTAGCGGTGTTAATTTTCCTATTGAAAAATATTGGGTTCATATACCATTGAAGTACTGATGCCCCTGTCCGTATAGTTTTCTCTGCACCTCTCAAAAACATCTGCAAAATTAGGACATTTTTATTAATTAATACAGCATGAGTGAGGACATAAAAATTTGTTTTTTGTTCAATACATGATGTCGCTATTGTTCCTAAGATTCTTCACAGCCCAATATCATATTCTGAATCATTATGATTAATTACTGAACCAATGCTTAATAAGAAAGTGAATAAGATGTAAAAATATACTGTACAATACACAACATGAGACCAAAAAACTGTAACTTTTATCAATTGATTACTATTAGTTTGATCCTGATAGGAAAGAATTTCATCCAATTTACAGTATCAGTGAAAACATTAACACCACAGACTTGATACAAACTATATATCACTTGCTCATTAAGTGACACATCCAATCATCAACCAAGTCTCACTCGCATGCCACTATCATCGCTACTATCACCCCAAATATATCATATTACTACTGGTGTAAAATTTAAGTAACAGTCACACTGGTAAAAATTAGTGACAAATCATCTGAGTTAAAAAGAAAAGGAACAGCCAAGCTTTCCTCAGACGATGGAAATTGTCTGTAATCAATACTTGCTAAATACCGAGATTCAGGGTGAAATTTTGAGCACTTGACCGTATTTCTGAAGAGATAATACTATCACACAGCACTGTAGTAAATTAATGGAAAGAAAGCGAATACTACAAATTTTATATAATTTGTATTTTTCCCAGCTATACAAACCTGAGTCATTTATATGGGTAACTACTAATCATGTTTTCTACAACTGGCCAATCAAAAATTGGGTTGACTGCCTCATACTTCATTACTGGGTAAACACACCACATGCACAAGGAGCAAGAGGACATTTTCTCAAAACTTCTCTTCACAACACTCGTCTGGTCAAAGCCTTGTGGGACAGTTGAGGCGGGACATTTGATAAATGACTTGGGTTTGTTTAGCTAGGAAAAATAAAAACTATATAAAATTTATAGTTTATTCCTATATGGATACAAACTTCTGAGTCATTTATATGGGGAGTCTTTCTTAGGAAGGAGGAAGTCTCTGTGACCGTGAAGTTAAGAGGTATGCCCTCCTTTCTGGAAGATCTAATTACTGTAAGTAATAGCAAGAGAGCAGTGTGAACAGTCAAGAGAACAGAGTAGCCGGCTCATAAAGAGGCAAGGCAAAACTTCCGATTCTCCTCAGGACTGAAGTCTCCATGAAGCTGAGAGTTATACCCTTCTCTGATACAATTACTATAAGTAATAATATGCTGCAGTGTGTTTAAGGTAATACCTCAAACTCCTCACTGGACAAAGTAACAGTTGATATGGATCATTGGTTACAGAAAGAAGACTCCCAATCTGAAAGGGACCGAATCTAGGATCCGCTACTTGAGGATTTTGAGTTTTAGCAATAAAGTCAGGGACAAAGCGGAGTATCACCTACCCCCATCCCCTTGAATGGACGACATCATAGAATAGACTAAGAAGTTCACTAACTTTCTTTGCCAAAGCTTAAATGAGTAGAAATACCGTCTTTAAAGTGAGTTGGCGATCTGTTGCCTGGCGTAATGGTTCGTGGGGAGCACTCTTCAGAGACTGAAGTACGCGAACCATGTTCTAAGGGTGAAGTCTAACTTCCTACGGGGGACAAGTGATCTCGTAACTTCATATGAGGAGAGACAACTCCAACGAAGAGGAAAGATCAACTCATTTCAGTCTAAAGTCCATGCTTAAGGCTGAGCGGTAGCCTTTCACTGCCGAAACCGAAGAGTTTTTCCTCCCAAAGGTTACAAGGAACTCTGCTATTACTGAAATAAGTGGGATTGAGGGGAGAGATACCCCTTAGACGACACCAGCCACGAAAGACAGTCCACTTCGCCTGGTAGACTGATGCAATAGATCTTCCTAAGTATCCAGACATCCTTCTCACAACTTGTTGCGAAAAGCCTCTCTGTGAGATGCTGGATAGTCTCCAGGCATGAAGACGAAGAGAAGATACTACCTTGTGATAGATGCTAGTGTGTGGTTGTCTGTGAGAAGATCTTGTCGTAAAGGGAATTCTCTTGGAAGCTCTATCAGGAGCTGCAGAAGGTCCGGGAACCACTCTGCATGATGCCATAGTGGAGCCATGAGTCATGAATAGATTATTGGATGCTCTGGTCTTGTTGAGCACCCTTCGCATCAGACAGAACGGGGGAAATGCATACACATCAATGTTGTCCCACCATTGTTGGAGCCATGAGAGTCATTAATAGATTATTGGATGCTCTGGTCTTGTTGAGCACCCTTTGCATCAGACAGAACAGGGGAAATACATACACATCAATGTTGTCCCACCATTGTTGGAATGCATCTTGCCAGAGATCCTAAGGGTCCAGGACTGGGGAACAGTAGAGCAGGAGCCTGAAGTTCAGGGATGTCACGAACAGGTCCACAGTTGGGGAACCCCACTAAGTCAGGACTTTGTTGACTATCATATGATTCAAAAACCATTAGGAGCCCACAATCTGAGTCGCTCTGCTCAGATTGTCTGCGAGCACATTCCTCTTGCCTGGAATGAAGCGAACTGATAAGGACACCAAATATTCTTCCATCCATCTTAACATCTCTACTGCTAGGTGGCATAGGAGCTGCATCAAGATACCTCCTTGCTTATTTACATAGGCCATTACTGTAGTGTTGTCGCTCATCAACACCACAGAATAACCCCCCAGGAACTGTTGGAGAACTAGGAAGGCTGCTCTTATCTCTAAGAGATTAATGTGCTGGTACCTTTTGGGCTCAGACCATAGCCCTGAGGCCATGTGGTGCTACATGTGGGGCCCCCACCTTTCTTTGGATGCGTCAGTATAGAGCATCAATTCCGAGGGTGGGACTAGAAGATCTATCCCTTTGCAGAGGCTCTCTTCCGTCACCCACCAATGAAGATCCATTCTTTGCTCCTGCCCCATAGGGACTAATGTATCCAGAAAGCTGGTATGTTGGCTCCACCTGGATTTCAGCTGCCACTGAAGAGATCAGATCCTGAGGCGGCCATTGAGTGCTATATGGACCAGGGATGTTAGGTGACCTAGGAGACACAACCACTCTTGAGCTGGAAGCTCTTTTCGTCTGAGGAAGGGGCTTGCAACCTCCCTCAGCCTGTGTACTCTGTCGTTTGATGGGAAAACTTTCTGAAGTCTGGTGTCTATCATTATGCCCAGGTATACCAGTCTCTGAGAGGGGAGCAGTGATAACTTCTATGGATTATCAGGATCCCCAGATCTTGACAAAACTCAAGTAGTCTGTCTCGGTGTTGAGGAAGGGTTGCCACCAAGTCCGCTAGAGTCAGCCAATCATTGAGGTATCTTGAGAGAAAAATGCCGATCCTATGAGCCCAAGATGACACTAGAGCGAACACTCTCATGAAGGCCTAAGGTGCTGTGGAAAGGCACTTTGAACTGGTATAGCCGGTTCTCGTGTATGATCCAAAGGTACTTCCTTGAAGACGGATGGATTGGGATCTGGAAGTATGCATCTTTGAGATCCAGTGTGCACATGAAGTCCTGAAGCCTTACTGCTTGAATGACAGTGTCCGCTGTCTCCATTTTGAATGGAGTTTGAAGAAGAAACTTGTTCAGGGCTAAGAGATTGATGACTAGTCTTCAGCCGCCAGACACTGTTTTTCACAAGCGAGAGTCGACTGAAGAAGCCTGGGAAACTACCGAGGACTTCTTAAAGAGCACACTTTTCCCACATGGTCTGGACTTCAGCCCAGAGGGCCAGCTCCTTTGCGGATCCCTTCGCATAAGAGCTCAATGAAACTAGATTTCGAGTCAGCAGAGGGAGAGATTGTATGAACAGGACATGATACCCTACACAAATAACGGATTGTCCAAGGATCTGCCCCATGTTGCAGCCACCTCTGCCAGTGGCATTGGTGGCATCCCCCCACAGGTGGGCAGGTGGGAGGTTACCAAGGAGTTGGCCGGTCTACGCTCGTACTCAACTGTCCCTCGGAAGAAGCAGAACAAGGAGGAGCTTCGGGAAGAGGTCAGGGGGAGAAAAAAAGTCTGAGGTCTCTTAGCTCTCGAGGAAGACCCCGAAGGTGAAGTGTCTCTCTTCTTTCGCCTGTGCCCAAACCTCTTTGAGGACATGAAGGTGCCATAAGTCCACCCTTCAGGCCCTGGAGAAGTGCACATAAGAAGCGTCAAGGCGAACAATCACACCTGAAAAGAGAAAGTATTGAAAAGTAATGGTCTGTATGGTAAAGTCTTTTGAGGAAGCAGAGAGGGGACATGCCTGTTGTCCTCGAAGCCAAATTAAAAAGGGACGTAGTTTCACTGATGTGAGAGTGAGCAGGGTAGCTGGCAACCCCAGGGCTACCCCTCTCCACCCCCCACTAACTAGTGGTTGGGTGGTTATCACCTCGCATTAAAGTCTTAATGGCTAGTCTTCCAGCTTCACCGAAAGATAATCTCTATTCAATAGTGTAAGGTATATTTAGTGTCAGAAGAAGTGTGTGCTTATATATTTAGTCTAATAATGAGAAAAATAAGCCTAGCCTAAAGTTTGAACACATGCTGGAGATTCTGTTTGATGCTACTTGTTCAAACAGAAGCTAAGTTCCTGCATTTTCAATACTGTATCAGAATATACAGTGTAATTAAACCCTTATTTCCTTTATCATATGAATGATATGTTAGGATAGAAAAGTGTTCATATATTTGGTAAAATTATAGAATAACACAGAACTACATTTCCAAGAGAAAAAATGTTATTTTTATAATAAAATAAATTTTTGAATATACTTACCCGGTGATTATAATAGCTGCAACTCTGTTGCTCGACAGAAAACTCTAAGGTAAAATTCGCCAGCGATCGCTACACAGGTTGCGGGTGTGCCCAACAGCGCCATCTGTCGTCCAGATACCCAGTACTCAATGTAAACAAAGAACTCAATTTTCTCCTCGTCCCACTGCGTCTCTATTGGGGAGGAAGGGAGGGTCCTTTAATTTATAATCACCGGGTCTCTATTGGGGAGGAAGGGAGGGTCCTTTAATTTATAATCACCGGGTAAGTATATTCAAAAATGTTATTTTCATTAGTAAAATAAATTTTTGAATATACTTACCCGATAATCATGTAGCTGTCAACTCCGTTGCCCGACAGAAATCTAAGGAGGGATACGCCAGCTATCACAATACTAGAAGGGGGTGTACTAACAGCGCCACCTGTGGCCAGGTACTCAAGTACTTCTTGTTGACACCTCCTCAATTATTCCTCGATCCCACTGGTTCTTTATGGGGAGGAAGGGAGGGTCAATTAAATCATGATTATCGGGTAAGTATATTCAAAAATTTATTTTACTAATGAAAATAACATTTTTCAATATTAAACTTACCCGATAATCATGTAGCTGATTCGCACCCAGGGGGGTGGGTGAAAACCAGTGAACAAGATTAAAGGATAGCCAAGTATCCCCAAATTTCATATAACAGTTATCTCTAATAACAAATGAAATAATAAGTACCTGGTAAGGAAGTCGAATTGAACCGTTACTCTGCCTCTTTTTTAAGTTCGTCTTCCTTACTGAGCGCAGCGTTCCTCTTGGAGGCTGAATCAACCCAAGGTGCTAAAGTATATAGGGTTGCAACCCCTACTAAAGGACCTCTACACAACCTTTAACCTAGGCGCTTCTCAAGAATGAATTGACCACCCGCCAAATCAAAAGGATGCGGAAGGCTTCTTAGCCTACCGTAACAACCATAAAAACAACAAAAAGAATTCAAGAGAAAAGTTAAAAAGGTTATGGGATTAAGGGAATGTAGTGGCTGAGCCCTCACCTACTACTGCACTCGCTGCTACGAATGGTCCCAGGGTGTAGCAGTTCTCGTAAAGAGACTGGACATCTTTCAGATAAAATGATGCAAACACTGACTTGCTCCTCCAATAGGTTGCATCCATTACACTCTGCAGAGAACGGTTTTTATTAAAGGCCATCGAAGTAGCTACGGCTCTTACTTCGTGGGTCCTTACCTTCAGCAATGCAAGGTCTTCCTCCTTTAAGTGAGAATGTGCTTCTCTAATCAGAAGCCTTATATAATACGAAAGCCCATTCTTGGACATGGGTCTCGAGGGTTTCCTGATGGCACACCATAAGGCTTCTGACTGTCCTCGGAGAGGTTTAGACCTCTTGAGATAATATTTGAGAGCTCTGACAGGGCAAAGAACTCTCTCAAGTTCGTTACCTACCATGTTGGAAAGGCTAGGTATCTCGAACGATCTAGGCCAAGGATGTGAAGGAAGTTCGTTCTTTGCTAGGAATCCAAGCTGGAAAGAACATGTAGCAGACTCGGTCGTGAAACCAATGTTCTTGCTGAAGGCATGAACCTCACTGACTCTCTTAGCTGTTGCCAGGCAAACGAGAAAAAGAGTCTTGAGGGTAAGGTCCTTGAATGAAGCTGACTGGAGAGGTTCGAACCTAGATGTCATAAGGAACCTTAAGACTACGTCTAAATTCCAGCCTGGAGTGGAAAGACGACGATCTTTAGACGTCTCAAAAGACTTAAGAATGTCTTGAAGGTCCTTGTTGGAAGACAGGTCCAAACCTCTATGGCGGAGAACTGAGGCCAACATACTCCTATATCCCTTAATCGTAGGAGCTGAAAGGGATCTCTCATTCCTAAGATGAAGCAGGAAGTCAGCTATTTGGGTCACAGAGGTATTGGTAGAGGATATTGAATTGGCTCTACACCAGCTTCGGAAGACCTCCCACTTAGACTGGTAGACCCTACGAGTGGAAACCCTTCTTGCTCTGGCAATAGCCCTGGCTGCCTCCTTCGAAAAGCCTCGAGCTCTAGCGAATCTTTCGACAGTCTGAAGGCAGTCAGTTGAAGAGCGTGGAGGTTTGGATGTAACCTGTCTACGTGAGGTTGACGTAGAAGGTCCACTCTTAGAGGTAGAGTCCTGGGGAAGTCTACTAGCCATTGTAGTACCTCTGTGAACCATTCTCTTGCAGGCCAAAGGGGAGCAACCAGCGTCAGCCGTGTCCCTTCGTGCGAGACGAATTTCTGCAGAACCTTGTTGATTATCTTGAACGGAGGGAATGCGTACAGGTCGAGATGGGACCAGTTCAGTAGAAAGGCATCCACATGAACTGCTGCAGGGTCTGGAACAGGAGAACAAAACAGAGGAAGTCTCTTGGTCATGGATGTGGCAAACAGATCTATGGTAGGTTGACCCCACAAGGTCCAAAGTCTGTTGCACACACTCTTGTGGAGGGTCCATTCCGTGGGAATGACCTGATTCCTTCTGCTCAGACGATCTGCTGACACGTTCATATTGCCCTGGATGAACCTCGTGACTAGAGAGAGGTTTAGACTTCTTGACCAAATGAGGAGGTCCCTTGCGATCTCGTAAAGGCTCCTCGAATGGGTCCCCCCTTGCTTGGAGATGTAAGCCAAGGCTGTGGTGTTGTCCGAGTTCACCTCCACCACTTTGCCTAGCAGGAGGGACTTGAAGTTCAACAGGGCTAGATGAACTGCCAGCAGTTCCTTGCAGTTGATGTGGAGAGAACGTTGTTCCTCGTTCCACATTCCGGAGCATTCCTTTCCGTCCAAGGTTGCACCCCAGCCCGAGTCCGATGCATCTGAGAAGAGATGAAGATTGGGGGTCTGAATGGCCAAGGATAGACCCTCTCTGAGAAGGAGGTTGTGCTTCCACCACAGGAGAGTGGTCTTCATCTCTTGGTTGATAGGGATAGAGATTGCTTCCAGGGTAGAACTCTTGTCCCAATGAGCTGCAAGGTGGAATTGAAGAGGGCGGAGGTGGAGTCTGCCCAGCTCGACAAACAGGGCTAGGGACGAGAGAGTCCCTGTGAGACTCATCCACTGTCTCACTGAGCAACTGTTCCTCTTCAGCATGCTCATGATGCACTCTAGGGCTTGGCTTATCCTGGGGGCCGATGGAAAAGCCCGAAAACTCTGACTCTGAATTTCCATTCCCAGATACACGATGGATTGTGAGGGAATGAGTTGAGATTTTTCCAAATTGACTAATAGACCCAGGTCTCTGATAAGGTCTAAAGTCCAATGAAGATTCTCCAGACAACGACGACTCGAGGAGGCTCTCAACAGCCAGTCGTCTAGGTAGAGGGAGGCTCTGATGTTTGACAAGTGAAGGAATTTGGCTACATTCCTCATCAGAAGGGTAAAGACCATAGGAGCTGTGCTTAGGCCAAAACACAGGGCTTGGAATTGGTAGACGACCTTTCCGAAAACGAATCTTAGGAAAGGTTGGGAGTCTGGATGAATCGGAACGTGAAAATAAGCATCTTTCAAGTCCAATGAGACCATCCAGTCCTCCTGTCTGACCGCTGCCAAGACCGACTTGGTTGTCTCCATCGTGAACGTCAGCTTGGTGACATACTCGTTGAGAGCGCTGACGTCCAGCACAGGTCTCCAACCTCCTGTCTTCTTGGCCACAAGAAAGAGGCGGTTGTAGAAGCCCGGGGATTGATGGTCCCGGACTACAACCACAGCCTTCTTCTGCACAAGAAGCGACACCTCCTGGTGCAAAGCTAGCCTCTTGTCCTCCTCTTTGTAGTTGGGAGAGAGGTTGATGGGCGAAGTGGTCAGAGGTGGTTGAAGGAAGAATGGAATCCTGTAACCGAACCTCAGCCAACTGACAGACTGTGCGTCTGCACCTCTCATCTCCCAAGCTCGCCAGAAGGTCTTGAGTCTGGCTCCTACTGTCGTCTGGAGAATCGGAGAGTCAGTGTTTTCCTTTGGATGGCTTGGATCCTTTCCTGGACTTGCCTCTGTAAGAGTCTGGACGGGAGCTTCCTCGGCTGGGGGCTCTACCACGAAAGGGCGGTATGAATCTAGTCGCAGGGGTATCAGCCACTGGGGAGCGGTAAGTCTTAGGGGCTGAGGTGGGAGCCTTAGACTTACGAGCCGAAGAAGCTACAAGATCGTGCGTGTCCTTCTGTATCAAAGCAGCCGACAAATCTTTAATGAGCTCTTCGGGAAAAATAAACTTCGAAAGAGGAGCAAACAGAAGTTGTGAACGTTGGCAAGGGGTAATGCTGGCGGAAAGGAAAGAACACAGCTGTTCCCTTTTCTTCAAAACCCCTGATACAAACAAGGACGCTAGCTCGCCCGATCCATCTCTGATGGCCTTATCCATACAGGACATTAACAGCATGGCAGAATCTTTGTCCGTATGGGAGGTTTTCTTGCTGAGGGCCCCCAGGCACCAGTCGAGAAAATTAAACATTTCAAAAGCTCTAAACACTCCTTTAAGCAAGTGATCCAAGTCCGAGAAGGTCCAACACACTTTTGAGCGTCTCATAGCAGATCTTCGAGGCGAGTCTACCAGACTTGAGAAGTCAGCCTGGGCAGAGGCAGGTATTCCCAAGCCTGGTGCTTCCCCTGTGGCATACCAAACGCTCGCTTTCGAAGTGAGCTTCGTTGGAGGGAACATGAAGGAAGTCTTGCCAAGAAGTTGCTTAGACTGCAGCCATTCCCCTAAGATCCTAAAAGCCCTCTTGGAGGATCTAGCTAGGACAAGCTTGGTATAGGAAGACTGAGCTTGTTGCACTCCCAGCGAAAACTCAGATGGTGGAGAGCGGGGTATAGCTGAGACAAAATGGTCTGGATAAACCTCCCTGAGAAGAGCCAAGACCTTGCGAAAATCAAGAGACTGTGGAGAGGGTCTGGATTCGTCCACGTCCGAAGAGGGATCAAGGTGTGCTTCCTCATCATCCGAAATCTCAACCCCAGAATGAGGCGACGGGATCGGAAACGAATGCTGAACCGCAGAGTCAGAACGAGCAGGAACAACAACAGAGGTGGAAGGAGGAGGTGCAGCAAGTTCCTGTTCCTGTGGTATAAGTGGAGCGTGAATAGATCGAGGCTGTGCAGAACAAGGTAAAGTTCCCGCAAGCAGAGATGTCTGAGGAGCAGGATCAGGATGCACGGGTAGAGCTCGGTGCAGCAGCTGAGCAGACTGACTCACAGGTGGAAGAGGTTGTTGTACCTCCACCGAGAGTTGCACCGCCGGTGGAGCAGCCAGGGGAGGAGGAGGAAGAGTGGAGTAATCCTCCTGATCCCAAACTGAAGGTTGCCTTAAAGAAGGCTGATGCTGAACAACACCGGGAACAGTGAACACAGAAACTGGTTCAACATCGTACGCCTGGCAGATGGAGCTGCGACTGGGTGCAGCGAGTGCAGGCGGGTGCAGCACAGGCTGAACCGGTGCAGGAGGTTGGTGCACCACCGGTGCAGGCGGGTGCAGCAAAGGCTGAACGGGTGCAGGAGGTTGGTGCACCACCGGTGCAGGTGGGTGCAGCACAGGCTGAACCGGTGCAGGAGGTAGGTGCACCACCGGTGCAGGCGGGTGCAGCACAGGCTGAACGGGTGCAGGAGGTTGGTGCACCACCGGTGCAGGCGGGTGCAGCACAGGCTGAACCGGTGCAGGAGATAGGTGTACCACAGGTGCAGGAGGTGCAGCACTCTCAGCACGACACTCACGCATCAGGTCCGAAAGCTGTGCTTGCATGGACTGAAGCATAGACCACTTGGGATCAGCAGAGACAGTAGCAGACTGAGGCAAAGCCATAACAGTGGTTGCACCACCGGTGCAGCTCTGTTGTACCTTACTCCTCTTGGGCGGAGTACAATCGCTAGAAGACTGAGGCGAGTCAGAGCTGAGCCAACGACTGCAACCTGGCTGAGCACTCGAGGGTTGGACTCTGCGTTTAAGCGGTCTAGAGACCTGAGACCAACGTTTCTTCCCCGAGGGAAGATCAGCGGACGAGCGGAAGACGGGCTCAATCGTCTGCAAGTGGGAGTGACGGTCTGTGGTAGACACGCCCGCAACCACTGAGGATGATTCTGTGCGCCTAACAAGGCCTGCCGAACCCTTATGCCCTTCGACATTGCTTCTCCCCTGGGCTTGGGAGCTTGCAAGAGGTCCCGGACTGGGAGAACGACTGGCTCGCACAGAAAAATCCCCACGCACCACACTGGCACTAACACTAGTACAAGGCACTGCACCGACACTAGCACTCGTCACAGCACTGGCACTAACTTCACCCACTGCACTCTTGGCCTTCAACTCTTTCACTTCGGCCATCAGAGACTTATGGTCACTTACCACTGACTCTACCTTATCGCCTAAAGCCTGAATAGCACGTAAAACCACTGACATATCAGGCGGAGGGCACACAGTAGGTTCGGGGGTAGCCACTACAGGGGTAGGATCAGGAAGAGGATCATGAGATGAGGAAAATAAAGAAGAGTGAGAAGAACTCCTCCTAGCTCTAATTCTCTCTAACTTAGAAGAATACTTTAAAAGTCGGACAAAATCCAATTCCGAAAGACCGGCGCATTCCTCACATCGATTTTCTAACTGACAGGGTCTGTCCCTACAGTCAGAACAAGCGGTGTGAGGATCTACCGAGACCTTCGGAATACGTCTATTGCAAGACCTACAACGTCTATGGGAGGGGGCTTGCGAAATGTCAGACATTTTGTTTTCAAGAGAAGTCAAAGGGAGATCCAAAAACAAGCAAAAATTCGTTAACCGTTAAACTGAATTAAATAAAAGCTATCTAGCTAATATCAGAAGGTTTCCAGTAATGCGACAGCCGTAAATCAAAGAGAATACATCACCAAATAAGCGAGAATAAACTCGAAGACCATGAGCGTATCCCAGAACGTCTAGCCGGAGGCACGACAGAGGAATAATTGAGGAGGTGTCAACAAGAAGTACTTGAGTACCTGGCCACAGGTGGCGCTGTTAGTACACCCCCTTCTAGTATTGTGATAGCTGGCGTATCCCTCCTTAGATTTCTGTCGGGCAACGGAGTTGACAGCTACATGATTATCGGGTAAGTTTAATATTGAAAAATTTATTTTATTATAAAAATAACATTTTTCAATATTTAACTTAGCCGGTGATTATAATAGCTGATTCACACCCAGGGGGGTGGGTAGAGACCAGCAAAATATGTTTACATTATTATGAGCTAAGAATTTTTATTTCATTTTAGAAGTTATCAAAATAACAAAAAACAAAATAAATAGGTACCTGGTAAGGAAGTCGACTTGAACAATTACTCTGCCTTTTTAAGTACGTCTTCCTTACGGAGCCTCGCGATCCTCTTAGGATGCTGATCGACCCCTAGGATCTGAAGTATCAAGGGTTGCAACCCATACCACAGGACCTCATCAAAACCCCTAATCTAGGCGCTTCTCAAGAAATGACTTTGACCACCCGCCAAATCAACCAGGATGCGAAAGGCTTCTTAGCCTTCCGTACAACCCAAAAACAACAATAAAAACATTTCAAGAGAAAGATTAAAAAGGTTATGGAATTAGGGAATTGTAGTGGTTGAGCCCTCACCCACTACTGCACTCGCTGCTACGAATGGTCCCAGAGTGTAGCAGTCCTCGTAAAGAGACTGGACATCCTTAAGATAAAAAGACGCGAACACTGACTTGCTTCTCCAATAGGTTGCGTCCATTATACTTCGCAGAGATCTATTTTGTTTAAAGGCCACGGAAGTTGCGACAGCTCTAACTTCGTGTGTCCTTACCTTCAGCAAAGCTTGGTCTTCCTCACTCAGATGGGAATGAGCTTCTCGTATTAACAGTCTGATAAAATAGGATAAAGCATTCTTTGACATAGGCAAAGATGGTTTCTTAACTGAACACCATAAAGCTTCAGACAGGCCTCGTAAAGGTTTAGTTCGTTTTAAATAGAACTTAAGAGCTCTCACAGGGCATAAGACTCTTTCTAGTTCATTTCCAACCATATTCGATAAGCTTGGAATATCGAACGATTTCGGCCAAGGTCGAGAAGGCAGCTCGTTTTTGGCTAGAAAACCAAGTTGTAGAGAACATGTAGCCGTTTCAGATGAAAATCCGATGTTCTTGCTGAAGGCATGTATCTCACTGACTCTTTTAGCTGTGGCTAAGCATACCAGGAAAAGAGTCTTTAAGGTGAGATCTTTTAGGGAGGCTGATTGTAGCGGCTCGAACCTGTCTGACATGAGGAATCTTAGTACCACGTCTAAATTCCAACCAGGTGTAACCAAACGACGCTCCTTCGTGGTCTCAAAAGACTTAAGGAGGTCCTGTAGATCTTTATTGTTGGACAGATCTAAGCCTCTGTGACGGAAGACTGATGCCAACATGCTTCTGTAACCCTTGATAGTGGGAGCTGAAAGAGATCGTTCTTTCCTCAGGTATAAGAGGAAGTCAGCTATTTGGGTTACAGAGGTACTGGTCGAGGATACAGATACTGACTTGCACCAGTTTCGGAAGACTTCCCACTTCGATTGGTAGACTCTAAGGGTGGATGTTCTCCTTGCTCTAGCAATCGCTCTGGCTGCCTCCTTCGAAAAGCCTCTAGCTCTCGAGAGTCTTTCGATAGTCTGAAGGCAGTCAGACGAAGAGCGTGGAGGCCTTGGTGTACCTTCTTTACGTGTGGCTGACGTAGAAGGTCCACCCTTAGAGGAAGAGTTCTGGGAACGTCTACTAGCCATCGAAGTACCTCGGTGAACCATTCTCTCGCGGGCCAGAGGGGAGCAACTAGCGTCAACCTTGTCCCTTCGTGAGAGGCGAACTTCTGCAGTACCTTGTTGACAATCTTGAACGGAGGGAATGCATATAGGTCTAGATGTGACCAATCTAGGAGAAAGGCATCTATATGAACTGCTGCTGGGTCCGGGATTGGTGAGCAATATATTGGGAGCCTCTTGGTCATCGAGGTTGCGAAGAGATCTATGGTTGGCTGGCCCCAGGTGGCCCAAAGTCTCTTGCATACATCCTTGTGGAGGGTCCATTCTGTTGGAATGATTTGTCCCTTCCGACTGAGACAATCTGCCATGACATTCAAGTTGCCTTGGATGAACCTCGTAACAAGCGAAATGTTTAGACCTTTTGACCAGGTGAGGAGGTCCCTTGCGATCTCGTACAACGTCAGTGAGTGGGTCCCTCCTTGCTTGGAGATGTACGCCAAAGCCGTGGTGTTGTCCGAGTTCACCTCCACCACTTTGCCTTGAAGGAGAGACTTGAAGCTTTTCAAGGCCAGATGTACTGCCAGTAGCTCTTTGCAGTTGATATGCATTGTCCTTTGACTCGAGTTCCATATTCCCGAGCATTCCCGACCGTCTAATGTCGCGCCCCAGCCTACGTCCGATGCGTCCGAGAAGAGAACGTGGTTGGGAGTCTGAACAGCCAGGGGCAGACCCTCTCTGAGGCTGATACTGTCCTTCCACCATGTCAGGCAAGACTTCATCTTCTCGGAAACGGGGATCGAGACCGCTTCTAGCGTCTTGTCCTTTTTCCAGTGAAATGCTAGGTGATATTGAAGAGGACGGAGGTGTAGTCTTCCTAATGACACGAACTGTTCCAGGGATGATAGCGTCCCTATCAGACTCATCCACTTCCTGACTGAACATCGTTCCTTCTTCAGCATGTTCTGGATGCATAACTGGGCTTGGCTTGTTCTGGGGGCCGACGGAAAAGCCCGAAAAGCTAGACTGTGAATCTCCATCCCTAAATATACAATAGCTTGGGATGGGACCACTTGTGACTTTTCCATATTGACAAGGAGACCCAATTCCTTGGTCAGATCTAGAGTCCACTTTAGATCCTTCAGACAGCGACGACTGGAAGAAGCTCTGAGAAGCCAGTCGTCCAAATAGAGGGAGGCTCGGATGTCCGCTAAATGAAGGAATTTGGCTACATTCCTCATCAGCCTCGTAAACACAAGAGGAGCTGTGCTTAGGCCAAAGCACAGGGCTTGAAACTGGTAGACAACCTTTTCGAAAACGAATCTTAGAAAAGGTTGGGAGTCCAGGTGGATGGGGACGTGGAAGTAGGCGTCCCTTAGGTCTAACGAGACCATCCAGTCTTCCCTTCTGACCGCTGCTAGAACCGACTTTGTGGTCTCCATGGAGAACGTCTGCTTTGTGACAAAGACATTCAGCGCACTGACGTCTAGCACCGGCCTCCACCCTCCTGTCTTCTTTGAAACCAAGAAGAGACGGTTGTAGAATCCCGGGGTTTGATGGTCCAGGACTTTGACTACCGCTCCCTTCTCTAGTAAGAGAGACACTTCCTGTTTCAATGCTCGTCTCTTGTCTTCCTCTCTGTACCTGGGGGAGAGATCGATGGGAGACGTTGCTAGAGGGGGTTTTCGTACAAACGGGATCTTGTACCCCTCTCTGAGCAACTTCACAGATTGTGCATCTGCGCCTCTCTTTTCCCAGGTCTGCCAGAAGTTCTTGAGTCTGGCTCCCACTGCTGTCTGAAGAAGCTGGCAGTCAGACTCTGCCCTTAAAGGACTTGGTTCCTTTCTTCTTTCCACGTCTCCCTTCGGCACGAGCACCTCCTCTGCTGGAGGCTCTGCCACGAAAGGGCGGAATAAAACGTGACGCTGGAGTGTCCATCCTTGGTCTAGCTGACAAGGTAGGCAAAGGGGTGGCTTTGCGAGCAGAGGACGCAACAAGATCGTGAGTATCCTTCTGTATCAAAGAAGCGGCAATCTCCTTAATCAGGTCCTCTGGAAAAAGGCACTTGGAAAGAGGAGCAAACAGAAGTTCGGATCTCTGGCATGGTGTAACTCCAGCTGAAAGGAATGAGCAGAGGTTTTCACGCTTCTTAAGGACTCCGGACACGAAAGATGCAGCAAGTTCATTAGACCCATCACGTACGGCCTTGTCCATGCAGGACATAATGAGCAATGAAGTCTCCTTCTCCATCGGAGAGATCTTTCTACTAAGAGCTCCTAGACACCAGTCTAGGAAGTTAAAAACCTCGAAGGCTCTATAGATACCTTTCAAAAGGTGGTCCAGGTCCGAAGATGACCAACATATTTTTGAGCGTCTCATGGCTAGGCGGCGGGGAGAGTCTACAAGACTTGAGAAGTCGCCCTGGGCAGAGGCAGGAACTCCCAAGCCGAGAACTTCTCCCGTGGCATACCAGACGCTCGATCTAGAAGAGAATCTAGCAGGGGGAAACGTAAAAGCTGTCTTCCCTAAACTCTTTTTGGACTGCAGCCATTCTCCTATCACTCGCAATGCTCTCTTGGACGAGCGTGCGAGGACGAGTCTAGTAAAGGCAGGGGTGGTTGACGGCATACCTAACACAAACTCTGACGGAGGAGAACGCGGAGCCACAGACACAAACTGGTCCGGAAACATCTCTTTGAACAGGGCCAAAACTTTCCTAAAGTCCAAAGAGGGTTGCGTAGACTTAGGCTCGTCCAGTTCTGAATGCGGTTCATCTACGTGTGCAGCACCATCATCAGAAAGTCCCTCATCCGAGTAATGATGAGGAAGCGGCAACGGAGTGGGTAACGGCTGGAAAGCTGAGTCCGGTCGCACGGATGCATGCGTGACTGAGCCGGACGCAACGTCATGGAACTGTTGCCCAGTCTGTGAGCTGGCAACAACCATAGCAGCGCGGGGACGCACAGCGTCTACTCCAGACTGTCTAGACTGATGTGGGTGCGCAGTGGCAACCACACTGGGTTGCGGAGGTTGACGCACCGCGTCAAAACAAAACAACTCTGACGGTTGTTGAACCTCACGAACGTCAACGGATACCTCCGTGCGTCGCTGAACGTCAACATGCGGCTGGCAGATCACACTGGAACGCATGGGTGGCGGAACTCTCTCAACTGGAGTGCGTGAGAAGGTTACCTCAGCGTCCCCAGGACGCACAACCGAACGTGTGGGTGGTTGTAGGCAAGGAGCTGCACTAGCTACTGGTGCGGCAGCAACCTTCTCCGCACGAAAGTCCTGCATAAGCGACGTTAGTTGCGACTGCATGTCTTGCAGTAAAGACCACTTAGGGTCTACAGGAGCAGGTGCGGCGACAGACGGTGTAACTGTCTGAGGCGGTACCGCTTTGCCTCTCTTAGGAGGTGAGCAGTCATCGGATGACTGCAGCGAGTCCGAACTGACCCAGTGGCTACAGCTGGGCCGTTGGACTTGCGCGGAAGGGACCGACTTGCGCTTTAACGGTCATGAGACCTTGGTCTATGGTTTCTTGCGAGAAACCTCTTCCGCAGACGAGGTATAAATGGGCTCTCTCGTCTTTGTTAGGCAGGGGCGATCTTGGGTAGATACGCCCGATACCACGGAGGGAACGTCTGTTCACTGATTAAAGCCTCTCGAACCCTTTGGTCGTACGACATTGCTTCTCCCCTGGACTTGGGAGCTTGCAAGAGGTCCCGGACTAGGAGGACGACAGGCACGAACAGACGAACCCTCAAGCGCAACACTATCCACAACACTATCACTCACTTTAACACTTCCCACTGCACTTTTACACTTCAGCTCCTTCACATCCGCCATGAGCTGATTACGGTCACTAGCCAGGGACTCAACTCTCTCACCCAGAGCTTGGATGGCACGCATCATATCAGCCATCGAAGGTTCCTGAGTGCCAGAAGGGGGATTAGGAGCAACCACTACAGGGGAAGGAATAGGTTGTGGGGCATGAGGAGAGGAAATGTCAATAGAACGAGAGGAACTTCTCCTAACTCTATCTCTCTCTAGCCTACGTGTATATTTTTGGAATTCGATAAAATCGAATTCCGAAAGCCCAACGCACTCCTCACATCGATCTTCCAATTGACAGGTTTTATCCCGACAATTGGAACAAACAGTGTGAGGGTCGATAGAGGCCTTCGGAAGACGCCTTGAACAGTCCCTAGCATTGCACTTCCTAAATTTTGGGACTTGTGAAGGGTCAGCCATTTTGAATTGGTCAAAGGGAAATTCAAAAACTATCAAAAGTCATCAACAAAGAATCCGTAATCAAAAAGAGTTCAAGGAATTGCGAAGAGAAAGCCTGCACAGCGAAAGCTCAAAACTAGAATAGTGTACTTCACCAATTAGTTGTGAAAACAAATCCAGTTTAGCAACAGCGAATAAGCACGTCTTGTCGGGAGCACGACAGAGAGAAAATTGAGTTCTTTGTTTACATTGAGTACTGGGTATCTGGACGACAGATGGCGCTGTTGGGCACACCCGCAACCTGTGTAGCGATCGCTGGCGAATTTTACCTTAGAGTTTTCTGTCGAGCAACAGAGTTGCAGCTATTATAATCACCGGCTAAGTTAAATATTGAAAAATCAACTTTTCTTACAATACATAATGTGCTTTCAACGATTTTTACCTTTATTTCCACCGCAGCAAATAAACAGCTCTCCCGTTATCTCCCCCTTCCCGATGAACGCAGATGGGAACCTGAGACTTTGGGCGGGCAAAAACAGGAAAAAATTTTAACACTTAAGAGATTTGTAAAAGGCCACAGAACTTGACAAACCCACCTAACCTAACCTTCTACAGTAGTTCCCAGGTCACAGACCTAGCCAGGGAACCACCCTTCCATGATTGTAGACCTAGCTGGGGGTAAGCTCACTGGAACCCCCTTCCCAGGTAAGGTCAAACACCCCCCCCCCCTCCACGGTCACAGACCTAGCTGGGGGCAGGCCCCCAGATCCCCCTTTCCAGGTCACAAACCTTCCCAAGTCACAGACCTATGCAGAGGGCAAAACCCCCAGACCCTCCTACCCATGTCACGAACTCTAAAAGCAAATCACAAATAATTTCTTACCTTATGATTGACACCTAGGTGACTTTTTTTTTTTTTCTTAGCAATATTTACAGTCGAGTTACAAAAGAAAATGTGCCAGTCTTCCCTGAAAATTAAACTCAGAATTGCACTTGGACACTTCAAAGTTTGAGGGATACCACAATGAACTTTCAAAAAATTATTCACTACACAAAAAGTACCGTAGTACAGTACTCACCATAAAACTTGGCTACAGCATCCATATAGCCATAATGGCAGCCATTACACTTTGTTAAGTTAGGCTCCATAACGCACGACCACAACGTAAGGCAACTACAAAAGAACTGCGAAGTCTACCTAAGAAAACGGGGCGCGTATCGCAGAATTGCCTACAACACACTCAAGCATACAAACATGCCCAAATATGGTAAACTTCATCATATGGTAGGGGAAGGTAGGAGAAAGAGCTACTTACAAATGAACGAACAGAAGTAATTTAATTGGTAGAAGGAAAGTGGGAGGATGGCTAATGCGCAGGAAGTATAAAGTTGTTAATGCGCAACAAGCTATGCACAAACGCACGAACTAGAACAGATACGTGCAGTTTGTAAAATGTAAACAAAAGAGTAAAATAAATATTTCAGGGGAAGAGGAATCCCATATTTTGTGTAATTTTTCATGGATATATCATGCATCCCAGAGAATAATGTATAGAGAAGAAAAGGTTAGTTTTACCATTATTTATTGATTCGCCAGTATATTTTCTTCACCCAAAACCCGCAGTTCCCACTGGGTGGCCCACATTACTGTAGGTCGTAGGCTATATTAGGGTATATCTTATCAACTATGTATTTGCAACGGTAATAAAGGTCATTTTCGAAGAAAACAGGAGTTTTTATAGCCTATAAAACCCCATCCCTTTAATAGTAAAGCTTTTTCCGTGATTTACTATAATACCATATATTTAGCTGGACATAGGATGAGAAATGGAAGCAAAATTTAACAATTGAAAAAAGCCTGAATATTCACCCACATGGATTATGTGCATAGCGTAACGTTTCACTCTCCAGAATGGAGGAGCATGGATATACAGTAACATTAAATTGCTAGTGAAGGAAAAACTAATTGAACTGAGTGATCAATTAGCCCACTAAAATAGTGTCATAATACTTGGCCAGGCAATTAACCAGTAGCGCAACATGTACCACTTGCGAGAATGGGAGCAATGAGATAATGTTGAATTGCAGGTGAAGTGAACCATGGCAAAGCAGACCTAAAAGTGATTCAAAAATAGAATAAATTACTGGACCAACATGCCCATAAATACGCTCAAGTAAAGGAGGTTTGTAATGTGACGGCTACAAACAACACGCCAGAAAATTGGATGGAAAAATGACAAATTCGAAGATAATTTTTAATTTTTCCTAACCATACAAACCTTAGCTATTTACAAAGGGTATTACTTTTAGCGTAGCTGAAATGGCGAGCCATTAGAATTTAACGAGGGTGTATTACCCCCGCGCTAGTTAGCGGGGGGGTAGGGGAGTGGTAGCTAGCTACCCCTCCTCCCCCTCACACACAGGTGAATACTCACTTTCACTTAGAGGTAGGACTTGTCTTGGGGGACAGGGCTGGCGGGCAAATATGTGTAAATAGCTAAGGTTTGTATGGTTAGGAAAAATACAAATTATCTTCGAATTTGTCATTTGTTCCGTAACCGAAATACAAACCACGCTATTTACAAAGGGTGACTTATCCCTTAGGAAGGGTGGAAAGTCCCCAGCCATACTGGCTTTGGCTTTACCCGGGGATTCAGAATCCGAGTGAGTCGCACTCGAGAAAAGGAGTCCCTGCACCTCACAAGTTCCTTGCTCCGCAAGGAACCATGTGGCCTACGTAAGCTTGTGTGTGAAGGAAGAAGTGTGACCCGTCCTAGGCAGTTGACCTGGAGTTCCAGAAGGAACTCTGGGTTAGGACGTTCCCAATACCACCTCGTCAGGGTATGGGGGACGCGACAGTATTGACTCAATACAGTACTCGGAACACAAGGAAGCATGGTTTACCTGCAGAGGTTCGAGGTCAGCTATGCAGAGACCAGGATGCTGCTTCCCCGTAGAGGGGATGATGAAGAAAGAAGTAAGGGCCAGACATACTTCTTTCGTTCATGCAGACTAAAACCTGATAACAATGCCCTCAACCTTCTGCTACCTGTCCAAAAAGAAGCCTGAGGTTAGACCAGCTGTTGTGTAGCCACCACAGAGCGATAGAAAACGTATCGAGACTCCTGTGGGTCACGCCCTGCAGGAAGCGGGCTGCGAAGGTCATCAGACGCTTCCAGACTCCAGCTTGTAGCACCTGCGTCACAGAGTAGTATTACTCGAAGGCGAGGGACGTTGTGATGTATCCAACATCGTGCTGTAGGGCGACGTGACGGGGGAGGGTCTGAAGACAGGTCGAGATGAATGTCCTTGAGTCCGGGCTGAAAAGGTATACTGGTGACTCTCCCCCCATATCCTCCTTGTGTTCCCAAATCGGCTGCAACTGAGGACAAACTGCAGCTGTTCCCAGCACTAACCTCTCGATTCCTTACTGGCAAGAAAGAGAAGGTCTTGGGACATCAGACACAGAATGGAGACTCGAAATCTTGAATGAATCGGACCGAAGGGCCTGGACCCTCAGATTCTGAGTCTAGCCAACAACTCAGGAGCGAGCCTGAATGTTGCCTTCCCCTCTTCCTTAGAAAGGGGGGAGTAGTAAGAGACCAAGAAGATTGCTTACACACTGGCCGTGGCCAGAGTGAGCAGAAGACCCAAGGCGGAATACAATCCGAGGCCTGTCGTAAAAGGGTCTTGAGAAGATCTCTTAAAGGACTAAAAGTCCGAGCCATGCTCCAAGTTGGAGGTCTTCCTCCGACTAGGGCAGGGACGATCGTAGCTTCGCATGAGCGAGGATAGATCCAGCGGCCAGGAAAAAGTTATTCCTTTAAGCCTGAAGGTCAGGGAAAGGCTGAGCGACAGGCTTCATTGCCGAGAGCGGAAAGGAGTTTCCTCCCGCCGAAAGGCAATAAGACCGTTATTGCTGGAGAAGAGGCCTCAAGGGAAGAGGTATATCTCCCACGGCACCAACCACATTAGACTCTTCACTTTGCCTGGGAGACCCCTGTGGATGACTATCGCAGATGACGCGACCTCCGTACCGCGACTGTAGCGGGTTGTCTCTTCTAGAGGAGGAAGCGTAGTGTCTCCAGGCATGAAGCCGAAGCGACGCCCCGGTTCGGGAGAGATGTCGCAGTGTGGTTGCTTGAGTAGTCTGCGCCGTGGGAGAAGCTCTCCCGGGAGTTCCGTCAGGGGAAGCAGAGGGTCCAGAAACCGTTCTGCGCATAGTCCCAGTGGAGCTCTCCCATTGAAAGGTTGACAGACAACCTGGTCTTGTTGAGACCCATTGTCCGCAGACAAAAAGGAGGGAAGACGCAGGCGTCGAAGTTGTCCCACCATCACCGGAATGCATCTTGCCAGAGTCTCGGGGTCTGAGACTGGGGGGAAGACTAGCGGAAGCTTGAGGTTCCAAGCTGTCGCGATCAGGTCCCCCAGACCAGCACTTGCTGGTTACCCAAGGTCAAAGACCCCCAGGTACACTCTCTCTATGAGGCTCTGCTCGGATAGTCTGAGAGAAACATTCCCCTGCCTGGAATGAGAGAGCCGATGGTGGTATTGAGAGAATCTCAATCATCCCGGTATCTCTACTGCAAGATGTGAAGGTGTGAAAATGCGTCCCCTGCTGGTTAGAATGAAGTCGACGCGCAACGGGGCGACTCGGCAGGAGCTGTAGGATCTGAAGAGGGGCCAGACTAAGGCCCCTAAGCCTGCCTGAATGATGGAGAGGTATCCTTCAGGTCTTGACCATAGGCCTGGACCGGAACATGCCCCCCCCCCCTTTCCTTTGACGAGTCCGAGAACAGCATCAAGAATGTGGGGAAAGGACGAGAATATCCACTACCATCAAGAGGCTCCATAGGTCAACACCCATTGCAGGTCTAATAGTTCCGCTGGTCCCATAGGGCCAGGGAGTCCGGTTAAACATTGCCTGAGGCCACCGGAACTTGGATCGCCCCACATGGAACTTATCCTGAGGCGACCGTTCGGACTATAGACGGGTCAATGAGGAAAGAAGAACTAGGAAACGTTCCAAGGTAGGGCTGAAAGCTCTGCTTGACTGAGAACAGGTACTGCGACTCTCCTCAGTCTTGCCACAGTCAACCGAAAGGAAGGCTCGGAGGATGTGGTAACAGAATCTGGCGTCCCCAGGTGGTCACCCATCCAAGAGCCGACGTTGCTTAACCTCGCTGGACGGACGAGAAGCGGGGTTTCCAATGTAGTAAGGCGGTTGACTCAATATCATGGCTAGATACTCCAGATGTTGAGGCAGAGGAAGAGAAGGCTCCAAGCAAAATACCATGAGCCCACACTCATGGTAAGCATCCGGAAGCTTGTCCCGGCGCTGAAGAAGGTCGAAACCTGACCCTACCGGAGTTGACCAGCCCTCCAAACAGCAGAGGAGGCGGAAGCCTGCACCTGAGCGGCCAAGAGGAAGGCAGGGAGAGTTCTCTGGGGAAACAAACCTGCTATGCCACGGCGGGATAGCCACACTGCATCATAAGCAGGTATACTTGCAGTCTAGGCTGAATTCGACGAGCACCCTGGAAGATGGATGGAATGGAAACTGAAAGTACCCGTCCTTCCGATCCAGGGTTTAAGGAGTCCTGTCGCCTCGTTACCAGTCTGATCGATTCTGCTGGTCGAAGTTTGTTCAACAAACTTGATCAGGGCTGAGAGGTCGACTATGGACATCCCCTCTCAGATCCTTCCTTACAAGAAAGGATCAACTGAGGGGGCCGGGGGTGAAGCCGTCGATGATCCTAAGGAAGACCTTCGCCTAAGGTATGGATCATTCTGCCCAACCGGGCAACTCTGCTGACGCTATGGCATAGAGGTTCAGAGACACTGAATTCACTGACAGAGACGGCAGGCGCGATATCCTTGGCTACTCACAGAGATTGTGCGGGAATGGGCATCGGGAAGCTGTCATTCGGATGAGTAACCTTAAGCATCCTCCCAGCGAAAAACCTGCAATCCTAGAGTTCATGAACTCCTTTTAGGACTATGCCCCCCCGGGGGAGTCTCCCGTGCCATCTGTTCCTGACAGGAGGAAACTGCAATTGGACACCTTGTCCCAGTTGTCGTAGCCGATAACTTAGGCCGACGTGGTTGAAAGAAAAGGGCGCTGGAGCCCTGCAGAGTCTGGAAGAAAGCGCCTTGGAGGAGTGAAACCGGAAGTCGATTTACTCCGCACAGCAGCTGTCTAAGTCTCTGTCCTTGGGCACAAACAAACTCTTCTCAAGGATGGAATGGTGTCTGAGGTCGTCGACCTCCCAGATGAGACACCCGAAGGAAGCCCTCAGTCAGCGCGTCCAGATGGTACAACATCGAGCTTGTCCGCAAGTTAGATACTTAACGACGAAAGGCCAAGGTGCCTGAGCTCGAGAGGAGGAAAGTACCCTTGATCTTCCTGTAGCTTCCTTGAACCAAACCTCGGGCCGTAACCGAGGAGGGAAAGAACCTGGTAAGCTCCCAGAGGAAGAGGTAAGCAGTCACCCCTTGTCCGATGGAGAAATCTCGAACGGAAAGCCCCCCCCGCCAAAAATCCTTCCAGGGAATGACGGGGAAGGGCTAACCCAGGTTCAGGAATAGAGGAGTGTTGCTCAGATCTCCCTTAAGTTTCTCCTATTCTTGCAAGTGCCATGCTCTGTGTTTACGGGGTGAGGCAGTGTTCTGTTAATACGCTCCAGAAGAACTCGCCAGGCTGGTCATGCTGCGAAAACCCCATTGGGAATCGTGGTCGCAATTGCCCTGGAGCTCGCGCGACGGGAATTCCTGGTGGTCGGCGAGCGATAACCCATAGACGAGCAATGGATACTGGAAGAAATAAGCCGACATTTGTGCGAAGAAACACTGTAGGTTCGCGCGACGGAACACCATCCGTCTGCGCGATGGAAAAAACCGTTGATTCGCGCGTGGGCGAACATTGGAGAGCATGAGCGCAGACGTGCAGGCACGTGGGCGTGTGGGCGCGCGGGCGTGTGGGCACGCGGGCGAGCGGTCGCGCGGTTGCACGGGCGAGCGGTCGCGCGGTTGCACGGGCGAGCGGTCGCGCGGTTGCACGGGCGAGCGGTCGCGCAAGGGAAGAACCCCCGTGGGGGCAACCCTTTGCCCCGAAGGGATCGTTGTCCGTCGGGAGACTGATGTCCGTCGGAAGACCGCTGTCCGTCGGGAAGACCGTTGTCCGTCGGGAAGACCGTTGCCCGTCGGAAGACGAGATCAGACTGCTGTCCATCTACACCAAGGCGGAAGATCGAGAAAAAGGAGTTGTAGGCTGCAAACGGAGATCCAAAAAGGCGCCTCAAGCACCCTTATAGGGAGATGAGAGGCCCTTACGACGAGGCGGACGGTGGGCCTTACGGCGAGGGAGGCCAACAGCAACAGCAACAGAAGAAACCTCCGAAGAGGAATCTCTATGAGTGTACTCTCTCGCGAACGAAAGAGAAACACTTCGTGGAAGAGACTGGTCAGCCAGTGACCTAAAAGGAGCAATCCTCCGAAGAGGAGCTCCTGCAGTTGCCCAGCCCCTTGAGCGAAACTGCAGGTGCGACCGCTCAGCACCAAGAGCATAGTCGCACGAAAAAAAGGCAAGAGAAGAACCCCCCAAAAGGGGAAAAACTCAAGCCTGGACAGGAAAAACTTCCCTCGGAAGGAAAGTTATCCGCCCAAGGAGGCAAGCCTCCTGAGTGTTCTAAAATGAACTGGAGAGCTGTCCGTCATCACGGGAGTACTACCAGTAGAAGGAGACACGCCCCTGACGAAAATACAAGGGGGGAGGCAGCAACAGCCGAATCCCCAGGACTCAACCAGACAGCTCACACCGTTGCTATATTACAGAAACGAACTAGATCGGTAACTGTAAAAAAAAAAAACAAATAATATTAGTACACATTCATTCCCCCGGGAAGGCTCCGAAGAGGAATCCCGAGGGAAAGGAACAAGAATTACACAACAGGCACGTGCCCTCACAACCACTTACACTCGCGGAAGGAGAGCTGTAACCAAAACAGAATTATAACAATTATAATCATGTAACTATGTAATTATGTAATTTAAAAATGAATGAACACTAAAGAAAGAACGAAAACCCCGAAAGGAATCGTTCTACAAGCTGAAAACCAAAAAACAACTACAATTAGATTCATAACTAATTGAGACAAACGTACGGCGTAGCAACCCCCACACGGAAAGGAAGCTAGGCTACAAGGGCGTAGTAACACGTAGTAAAAGGGTGAACGACCTCAAGAGAGAGAGAGAGAGAGAAAGACATAAGTCAAACTCGATCGCCACCCATAAAAATACGCCGTGGTGGCCTAACTGCCGAGGCCTCCACGTAGATATCGTACACTACACACACACATCTGAAAAGGAAACTTACTTATTTCTAAACTCAAATATATATACAAACATGAAAACATGTTTACATATATATTGAGTAAATGAAAAGTAAGCGATTAATTAAAGACAAAACAGACAATGGCTGCCAAGCGAGGACCAAGACAGAGACGTCTGTCACAGTCCGAGCCAAAAGTGAAAGTGAGTATTCACCTGTGTGTGAGGGGGAGGAGGGGTAGCTAGCTACCACTCCCCTACCCCCCCCCCGCTAACTAGCGCGGGGGTAATACACCCTCGTTAAATTCTAATGGCTCGCCATTTCAGCTACGCTAAAAGTAATACCCTTTGTAAATAGCGTGGTTTGTATTTCGGTTACGGAACAACCACATTTTCTATACCACCAGAATGCTGGACATTCTTACAAACACTATGGTGTTCTGAACATTTTTTGAGACATCTGGCAGGAACTGAGTGTTTTAGCTATGGTAGTCAACCCATCTACTCCCAAATACTACCAAGTTTCAACATGTTAGCATCAATAAAATAAAATAAGCCTTGTCTAGGTTGTATCTTAAGGCGTTTTGAAAATTTTTGATGACGATACCTAGGAGAAACCCATAGTTTTTCAGTTATGGTAGTCAAACACATTATAACTAAAAACAGTTTTCTGCCAGTTACTATCATCAGCAGTGTTCAAAGTACCATAAAGCACACCATATACCAGTCACATTTTACTTACTTACCTACTTGCTTTATAGGCTGCCTCTCTGGTCCTATACAGTTGGGGAACCCTACTCTCTGCAGGACCTACACAATTATTTTATCATGTTCGTTCGAAAGCATTTAACATTTCACGTCACGTATTGCTCTCACTGTTAAATCGTCGCTATCGAAGCACTTAAAGAATAAAGTCATCAGTTTTCTCTTGAAAGCATTAATATCTTCAATCATTCGAATGTCTCATGGGAGCTTATTGTATAGTCTCAGGGCTGTATTTTTAAAGGCTCTAGAGCCTACAGTAGACATACTGTATATCAATGTTCCAATAATTTGAAAACATCTGTAACTATTCTCATGTCAACACGATTTGTTGCCTGCACAATATGAACCAATTGTCTTTATACTGTATAAGGAATGTAGGAAAATTCACGAACAGGTGGTTTGTCCAATATTTACAGTCAGACACGATAACAAGAATGGAAAATATATAGTTCAAATATTTGACAAGAAATTAATATACCATATATTTACAGAATACAGGATCCTCTGTAATTCGTTGGAACAGACTGAAAAAACCATATTTTAAAAGAAATAAGACTTAAATATACATAGAACATTTTAAAGGAGGAACAGATATAAGAACACCACCTAGCCTAACCTAACCTAGGAGCCAAATCCTTATCTACGGCAGGGGGGGGGGGGACCCTACAGCTCGTGCGACCTTCCTTAGACTACCGTGTAATTATTTACCCTGGCCCAACGAACTACAACATATATCTTTTGTTGATAGAAAAGACGGAATCTTTGTATATCAGCGGTCACTTCCTCATGCGTTCATTAAAAATGGACATCAACCAACCTAAACTTTCCCCCCTAACCTAACCTACAACCCGTGTCCTTACCTAATTACCTAACGGGGGGGGGGGGGGGGGGCTATTGCCCCCTGCGACTCCCTTACACTGCCGTATTCTAAGTTATACATAAAAATACATACATGTGGCCGTTATCATACCGTAAAATTACAGTTTCAACCATTATGGGGAAACTGGAATAAAAATATATTTGTTGCATCACAAATAGTGTTGTTCCAACGGATTTAAAGTTTATTTTGACTGCAAACCATCCGATTTAGAGATTTACTATGTAATTGGAGTTAAAACAACGAATTTTTTCAGAAAAATCAGTGTTTGAAACCGTGTTTTTATTGTTTTTGTTTCATATTATGTTGTAATGCAGAAAGACCCTACTTCATCCCAACAATTATGGGGGACACCAGGTGGGAACCGGGGTTTTAGGTGGGGGGGGGCGTCAAATGATATTTGCAATAAAAAAAATGGTTTATGTTAGAAAACAAATCCTGAAAGCTGTTAAGTATACCACAGACCTTAATCTTTCATCACAAACCCTAAACCTATCCCTAAACTAAACCAGCTAACCTAACAAACCCCCCTAACCTAACCTAGAACGACCCCAGTCACAGACCCTAGACCTACCTAAACCTACCCCTAATCTAAACCAGCTAACCTAACAAACCCCCCTAACCTAACCTAGAAGGACCCCGATCGCAGACCCTAGACCTATCCCTAAACTAAACCAGCTAACCTAACAAACCCCCCTAACCTAACCTAGAAGGACCCCGGTCACAGACCCTAGACCTACCTAAACCTACCCCTAAACTAAACCAGCTAACCTAACAAACCCCCCTAACCTAACCTAGAAGGACCCCGGTCACAGACCCTAGACCTACCTAAACCTACCCCTAAACTAAACCAGCTAACCTAACAAACCCCCCTAACCTAACCTAGAAGGACCCCGGTCACAGACCCTAGACCTACCCCACCATTATAACTTCCATGAAATCGAGCGATCACCTCAAAATACGAATAGCGACATATATTGCACACCTGCACCGGAGGATCCATGACAGTTAAGTACCGAGAGTGCTGAACGTATAGAGACCGGCAGGTTTCAAAATTGAAAACAAACGACAATCAGGCGTTTCTCCCACAATGAAATAGGAAAAAAAAAAATACTATCGGTTACAATGGTATTTTGCACGAAAAACAGATCCTTGGGATAAGAATGAGACAAAATGAATCGTCCAATATTTCCGTAAGCCTTTCCTTACGATAGTTTCTACAAAAAATTTCTAAACAATATGGCCAGGAATGAATGATAATTTGATTAAGATCCCAGTAGTATTTTGATTGGAGGAGCGACATTAGTGGGAGGAGGAAATGCGCATTCAAGAAAATATTGTCACATTACTCAATGGGGAGGAGCCAAGAAAGATGAAAACAGATATACAAACTAACAAGAGCTACCTTGCGTGCCCATGGAAAGATATACACTAAACTTAGAAAGAGTCAAGAATTTCAATACCTGAAATATTATTTTTCTCTGTAAGTATGCATTAGCGACAATAATGTATTGAGAAGTGTTTTGTTATCACGTGCTTTACTCGGGAAAAATATTAATATAATAGATTTCCCATAATGGTTGAAACTGTAATAATACCGAGGCGGATCCTTATCTACTGGGGGGGGGGGGGGCTACAGCCCCTGCGACCTTCCTTACACTGCCGTATTCTTAACTTACACTGTCCCAACTAACTACATCATATATCTTTTGTGGATACAAAAGACGGTAAATGTGTAGGAGAGCTCCGCGCTTGATTTAAAAGTTTCTAAAAGTAGAAAACGAAAGAAAACAGTAAATTAGAGCTACAGTTACCTTGAAACTGTGAGATAATCCTCCTACAACCACCTAACTCTTACACAGAAAATGTAAGCATAAACCTACTACTACAATTATGGGGGACCCCAGTGGGAAGTGGGGTTTTTGGGTGGGGGGAGGAGGAGAAAAGTGATTTTTCGGGGCACTACCGAACCTAATACAACTACCTACCCTACCCTGGGGGCCATGTACCCCTACCTAGGCCTACCGGGGGGGGGGGCTCCGCCCCCCCTGCGACCCCCCTTAAGGCCACAGTAATTTTCAGGGCACCACCGAACCTAAGACACCCACCTAACCTAGCCTATGGGGCCCTGTACCCCTACCTAGGCCTACCGGGGGGGCTCCGCCCCCCCTGCGACCCCCCCTTAAGGCCACATTGAGTTTCAGTTCAAACGAAACAAATTCAAATGAAAACGCCTTTTGCAAAAAAAGGAACACAAACTTCAAATTAGTCTCAATATCTAACTTACCTTTGAAACAAGACACGAAAAAATTGCACCTCCTCTTCCTTTTCCCACGAGTAACCACACTACGATCACACCGGAATGCTAATTTGTTGTAATCTATACGGCACACATTTTCACAATTAGGGCACTTTTTCTCTGCCAAAATCAAACCATGACGTTGAGCAAATGCAATTAGCAAATCAACTTTCCCTGAATAATGTACACAAAAATCCCCATAAGAAATAAAGCAATTGTCGCAAGTGACACAGTCGGAACGGGATGAAGGTCCTGCTAATTGCTCCATACTTCACGGCAAAATGAGCTTTTCAGTTTGAAGGGAGATCCGAGACGTGCAAAAATATTCCTCCGCGGAACTTCACGTAAACTGTGGTAACTGGTGGAAAAATAGCAGGGATAAGTGAAGTAATAAGTGTCAGCATTGGCTAGATTTGTAAAAACCGCCATGATTGGTTTTCAAACAGTGTGACGTCAAGAAAACACCTGTTATTGGTTAGAATAGCATTGAGAACTAGTTTGCCATACGCAGTAAGGCGGTGAAACAGCTCATTTTAGCCAAGACATCACACAGTAAACAAAAACAAACACTTAGAAAAAATCCAGGTGAAACATAACTATACACACGAATATCTTCGTTAAATAGAAGCTGCTCATATTGACTATTATATAAGCGTTCTATATGATATAATAGTGAATTGTAGGTGTTTAAATTCTTCAAGATCTTCCGCGGAGCTCTCCTACACATTTACCCTTTTGTGGATACAAAATACATTATAAAATATACCCAAGCTGCTACAAAAAAAAAAAATTAAGAAATCATTTCACTTAAATACCTTGTAAAATATTACCCAGTAAGCTGCAAAGTAGAAGCCCTATCATCGGTTATGTTATTTCACCCATTACTTTTAGTAAGGTAAACTAAATAATCCATATTACTTGAGTCTGTATTTCCCTACCTTTGGTACATATGCTGTAGACACAAATTGTCACAAACGTCACTAAATATATTCTGTCGAAATTCGTAAACCGACAGAAACTTCACTTTTCGAGTCCAGTTTTCGACGTTTCTGGAGAGCGATGGTAGCAGTAGTGTGAATAAGATTATGCAACGGCTCACCCAGTCGTTCTAGTTTGCCTATTATAATTTGATATTCTTTTTGAAGTTATTTTTTTTTTACTTTTATTAAGAAAATATAGTTTATAAGCTCATTTTTACAAATACATATTAATATTATAAACATATATAACTTTAATATTGGTTTTCCCGATGTGGTTTCAAATTTTTCATTTGCATAGACTAACATTAGTCACTTAGAATAATAGATAATTTGATATACTTTTTTAAGTTCATTTTTTTATTAATAAAATATACAGTTTATAAGTTCTTTTTTTTCACAAATATATATTAATAATATAAACATATATACTTTAATATTGGTTTTTCCTATGTGGTTTCAAATTCATCGTTTGCATATACAAACATTAAATCACTTAGAATAATAGATAATTTGTTCTCTCTGTTGTTCTATATTTTTATAAGCCTTTGTTATTCTAAGTCTGAATTTTGACAATACCTTTGGAGAGTAAAATATCTGTTACTAAATAATCTTTATCTTCCTAGTATGGTCATTGTTTTAATCTATTCTAAGCGCTGTATGTTGGGCAACAAGATACAAAATACTTTTCATGATTAAAATTAGTCTTTCTTTATTAATTCTTGATTATTTAGACTTACTGCTACCGCTTTCGTGTTCTTTACATTGCCTATCCAAGGTGTTGCATATGCTTGTACTTGTCCAAGCTTATTACAAATTGCACTCTACTTATAACTGTTAAACGTCTGTTAGATAATATCAATGTTTTTTTGTTTGTGTGTGTGTGTGTGTGTGAAGAATATCCTTACCCGATAACTTCTTTTACTTATGGCCTCATTTGCCATTTGTTCTAATCCAATATTAGTTCTTTCTAAGCATTATCTAGATTAGTCTTTTGAGCCATCAATAGTAACAACTTAATATTTTGTTTGTTTTAGCTTTCATCCTTTTAACGTTGAATGTCTTCTACGGTATCTATACTGTAGAATTTGTTGAACATATTACTTTATTCACTTACAGACTATACACCACTCATGAGTTATTTTGATAAGAATTTTAATGGTTTATTACTACTTAAGGAATGGCGTAGAATCAGTCATGCATATGTAGGCTATATAAATTGGCTACCATTCTAAATGTCTAATTTTTAAATCCTCTCATTATAATTATTATAGCTTCTTTATGGCCAGGTATATAATTAGCAAAAATGGTTGATCTGTCGCAGCCCAGCCTGACAGACTTTTTTAGTTTTATACTTCTTCATATTTTTATATTTCTTAGGCATAATATAGTTACGTCATTTGCCTGTGCAATTCATTTCGTTATGGTAATCTATGAATACATCTAAAACTAGAGGGCTAGAGGGGCACTCAGTAGAACGCAGATTTCCGCCACGACAGCTTATTTCTCGGCCTTTTCCTTGACCTTTGACCTTACCATGTAGTAATTGTGTGGATTTTCATACACTCAAATATGAACCAAGTTTGAAGTCTCTGTGACAACAATATCCAAATTCTTAGGTCACTTACTGAAGAACAAGAGTCAACTATCTTAAAATGCTCACAACGTAATGTGAACTTACATATTTCCGAGTGTTCCTTAACAACTGAGTATGATGGATTACCGAGAGGGAGACCCGAGATCCGTTCTGATTGACTCTATATTGTCATCATTCCTGACTTTGAGGGCACGATCAGTGCTCCCAAAATAGCAAACTTGGTAGTTTGGACATGTAGATTTGTAAATGACTGACGATCTAATGGCAGTGGGCAGGCGGTCTTTGAAACGAATAAAACTATCTAATTTTCAAACTTGTTTGCTAAAATAAACTTAACAAAGACCTTGTTAAACAGTTCTCTAATACATATCCACAAATTGATTATATGTTTATTTTTGTGAACAAGTGTAAGAATTTTAAAATCTCTTCACATAAAATATTTAAGGTCTGACTTCAGTTGTAATACTTCTGCTGTCCTCCTTTTCGTAACAGACTGATTTTTTTTATTTAATTTGTATATATTTCTGAATAATTCTTTACTTATTTTATGTAATTTTTAATTTGAAATTGCATTGTTTCTTTTATCTTTACATTAGGCATCACTGATGATGACATTTGAAATGTCGAAACGTTTGCAATAAATATGTATATGGCAACATTAGTTTTTCTGTTTCTTCTGGGAATAAGATTACCTAGAAACATCCCCGTTTCTCATTTAATCATTCATGTTTCTTTTTTTTTCTAAAGCTGTTATGAACATGACCAGTAATTAGAAAATAAAACTAACTTTGCGTTACTATGACTAGAGTTTTGTTTTCTGAAATCTGCAGCATAAATCTCCGCACTCTTCTTAATTAGATATAATCATTGGGGTTTGTAAATTAAACAGCAGAAATAAGCACTTGTCAAAGATACTAACTGTAAATAAAAGCAAATAACATCTAGATCTTTTTATGTAGTTTATTAATTTCCTAGTTTCATTTCCTGTGATATTTTTCCATTAATAGTTGTTTTCAGTGTTTAATATACGGCTTAATTGGCTGTAATTAGAATTACTTAATTAAAAATGGTTTGCAAATATGCAATGTCACTTCCAATTACCTTCGGTGCAATACTTTATGGGTTAAGAGTTTATAGCAGACCATAGATCTTTTTTTCTTTCTTTCTTAGAAATTAGTAGCCTATTAAGTGAATGATACAATTAAAATAGTTTATCTGAAACAAACTAAGGATATTAAAGAGGGGGATTCAAGATAGCCTATTTTTTTCTTTTTCATTTTGGTGATATCGTACATATTTCAAACCCATATCGCTACCTGTAGTTTTTCCTTAATAATAATCCACCAGGGCATGACAACGCTCCTAACCAGAACTGTTTGAAACCATAACCTAATTATATATATATATATATATATATATATATATATATATATATATATATATATATATATATATATATATATATATATATAATTGACTATAATCACTTTGGAACTTAACGTTCTGAGTGGCAACTGTAAGCATTGCCGAAAGAAACGCATACAAAACAATGTACTTTGTTATAATAAGAATTATCTTGAATATACTGTAATACAGATATCTATATAAATCTAATGACATTGAGACAATATTAAGACATAGTGTAATTCCATGAAACACTATAACCTAGCCTAGAGCAAGAAGGGGACACAGTCATCCGGGTAAGAGTCTATAGTATTGGCATAAAAGAAAGAAAGAAAGAAAAAATATTGGGTGATTGCTTGATTTAAAGTTTTCAAGCATCCTGACATCTAAGGTCATTAACGCCGATAAAAAAAAGTTGGAAGATTGTGTTGTCACTCCCAAAATGCTCATAACATATTTAAAAATATAGGAGTAATGGACACTTCTTTATAAGAGATGCCAAATAAATCGAGGAATATTATCTCCGAGTTCGTGAAATTTTCGTTTTTGTAGTTGATCTTCATATTTGACTACTCAAATAACAGAACATCATTGGGAAAACTTTTGATATGACAAAACCTTATACTGTACAGTATACTCTATAATTTGTCTGAATAAAGGTATTGATAATAGTAACTGCAAAGTTATTTATTATTATTATTATTATTATTATTATTATTATTATTATTATTATTATTATTATTATTAGCTAAGCTACAACCCTAGTCGGAAAAGCAGATGCTATAATCCCAAAGGCTCCAATAGGGGTAAATTAGCCCAGTAGCCCAGTGAGGAAAGGAAACAATGAAATAGATAAATCATAAGAGAAGTAATTAACAATAGAATATTTTAATAACAGTAACAAAATAAAGAAAAAAAACTTCAAAATAACAAGAGGAAGATAAATAAGATAGAGCAGTGTGCCCGAGTGTACCGTTAAGCAAGAGGACTCTACCCCTAGACAGTGGAACACCATGGTACAGAGGTTATGGCATTACCCAAGACAAATGAACATTGGTTTAATTCTGGAGTGTCCTTCTAGATGAGCTGCTTACCATAGCTAATTTGTAAATTGTCTCTTATATCCTTACCAAGGGAAAGTAGCCACTGAACATTACAGTGCAGTAGTTAACCCCTTGAGCGAAGAGAAATTGTTAGGTAATCCCAGTGTAGTTAGGTGTATGAGGGCAGAGGAGCATGTGGAAAGAATGGGTTAGACTATTTGGTGTATGTGTAGGTAAAGTCAAAATGAATCTTGGCCAGAGAGAGGGATCCAATGTAGTACTGTCTGACCACCAATGGCAAGTCTAAGGACCCATTAACTCTCTAGCGGTAGTATCTCCATTTCCGCATTTAATACAGCAACACCTGAGTTTTTAAGAAGGATGCAACGTTCGCTTATATATGTATGTATGTATATATATATATATATATATATATATATATATATATATATATATATATATATATATATATATATATATATATAGTGTGTATATATATATATATATATATATATATATATATATATATATATATATATATATATATATATATGTATATGTATATATATATATATATATATATATATATATATATATATATATATATATATATATATATATATATATATATATATATATATATATATATATATTATCTGGAGCAATAATAATATAAAATCTGTAATACCTAAAATAAAATGAAGCACAAAATACTTTATCATTGAAGAAAAAGTTGGGCCACTGTTCTTAACTGTTCAGTTCAGAACTTCAAGTTCAGACTAAAGAAGTTCAGATTCAGAACTTCAGACAGACTAAAGAAGTTCAGATTCAGAACTTCAGACAGACTAAAGAAGTTCAGATTCAGAACTTCAGACAGACTAAAGAAGTTCAGATTCAGAACTTCAGACAGACTAAAGAAGTTCAGATTCAGAACTTCAGACAGACTAAAGAAGTTCAGATTCAGAACTTCAGACAGACTAAAGAAGTTCAGATTCAGAACTTCAGAGCCACAGACGGTAGAAGAAGAGTTGACCCAACGGCTGACGACGGACTCTCCAGCCTTCAGGTTGTTATTGGTTGAAGTGTCAAGTTATCAGCAACCACGTACCTGCCGAATCTGAAGGTGCCATAGCAGATGGGCCAAAAATGGACGATATAATATTATACGGAGGACTAATTCTGCTAGCTGCAGCCCTTCTGGGATACCTGTCCTTCTTCAAAACAAAAGATGCTAAAGGTAATATTGACTCAAGGTGTTATATAGACACTGCGTTTCTCTTCCTTTCACACAGCTTGGGCTAGCCTAGCCTACTCGTAGAGGACTTAACCGACTTACTTTACTTAATTTACTTAATTTAATGGCTGCTTTTCTCGTTTATGCCGTCTTTAGGTAAGATTTTGGTGTCCATTTTTATGCACTCTGAAGGAGGAATTGGCCGCTGATATACAAAGGCTCCTTATCCCTAATGAAAATGAGACGAGTTCGTGTATTTGATTTTGTAGGGGTAGATGTAATACTCTACTGTAATTTCTAGCCTCATACATGAACCATATCTTTATTCCTACTCATTATCTCGTGTTTTATCAATTTTTAACCATAAATATTGGGACAAACCACATGTTCATGAGTTTTCGTACTCCCACATTAAAAACACTTATTGGGGATCCAAGTGTAAAACTTGGGTTTTTGGTCAGAAGGTCATAATAAACACAATATTACTAATTGGAATAGTATATGGCTTATGTAAATGGTGTAAAATTAAAGTACGGCAATGACCTACAGTATAATTTATATTCTGTCCGTTAAATGGATTTTGCTTTGCTGTGGCTCGCTTTTTTTACTAATAAATATTGTCTCACTGCTGCTCTGGTCTAGCAAGCAGTACATGGAAATGATGCACACGCCAACTATGTGGGTCGTTTCGCTGATATTTTTTACTTTCAGATAAGAAACAATATCAATATAGCCTACTGAGTGGAGGGTGTATTAAATATAATCAGTTTTGAAAAAGATGAAATTCCAAAATGTTTTGATGTAGATGAAATTCCAATCAGTTTTAAAATAGATTGAACTTCCCTGTGGGAGATGTCCCCCTTGTGATGGTGGTCATACTAGAACTGAAGCAGAGAGAGGGTTGTGGAAGTGCTCAACAACATCTGTGACTTATGCATAAAAAAAATCAGAACAGCTGTCAAAAGCGAATGCAAGCAATGCGAACAGTAACCCTCAATCAGTCTCCCAAAAGTAAACAATGGACTTTGACAATTAAATCGTGGTGTTAATAGTTTAGTCAATTGATTAGTAAGTTATGTCCCAACCCAATTAGTCATATAGAGAAAAATTCCAAAATAGCCAGTACTTGTCCACTTCTTAATGCAAATTACAGTTTCTCCGGAAATTAAAGTATCATATATTAATATATTAACCATTAATAGGTAATTGGAATGATTCGGAAGAAAATTTTTGGCAGTCTGTTTTATAATTAGGGACATTTTAGAATTCTATAAGTTATGACCAAAAAACTATATTCTAATAGGGAATGAAAAACAAGGTTATGGTGTAAACTAAGGTCCTCACCTAACCTGATCTAGGACAAGTGTCCTTATCTACCAGAAAGCTGTGTCTCCTGCAATCCCCCTAAGACAAGTTTTAACCTTATGGGTACTTAGTTTCTAAAACTTGTTTATTTCATGTGTATTTATTAGTTTAACCCACTCTCAAAACTCAAAACTTGGAAAATATCTTGTTCTACTGATTAAAATCTTCAAAACTGTTCAAAATACTTATAGATACACAAGTAATGCCTCTTATTCCTCCCAAAAAGGAAATGAGTTATTGTTTGGAATGTTCCCAATGAAGACATCTTTACTAAATGAGTATCAAACTTTGGAAATGTTGTTAAACTTGTTGGCGATGGAGCGGAGCTGGCATTTGTTAATGTGGAGGAAGGAGATGGGTCAAGAAAAATTCTTAGACATCTCTGATTGGAGTTGAAAATTTCTACCAGTACTAATAGTACAGAAAAAGGTAAATGAAAGTCTGGACAAGAGCACCACCTGGTTGAAATTTAATGAACTGTGCCCATGAGCTTCCCTTGGCAGGAATACAGATTAAAACAAAACTAAGTCAAATATAGAAAAGTACTGTACAGTAATAGTGAAAAAAGAGAATTTTTAACAAAAATTAGTACAGTACTGTATCTAGGTTATTAGTAGACTCCAATTATAGGTTACTGTAATGGGGCTCAAAATAGTGGATTTGAAGAGATCAATTTGATAGTGTAATTTCCAAATCCAAATTATTGTTGTACTATACTGTTATAAAAGCCTAAATGTGCGGTTTCACATTGTATAAGCTAGCATAGAGAAAGGTCTGATCTGTAAGGGTTAGGCTAAGGTAGGTTTGTTGCCTTTTAGGGTAAGCTGCAGTTTACCTCATAAGGAAATCAGAAAATGTAAAGTACAAGGGTGCATGCAATGTTGACCAAATCATGCCTAATATAACCAAGGGCACTGAGTCCTTGCTTGACTGGGGTATGGACTTGGGTATAAACTTTACCTTTTTCAATATTAAACTTACCCGATAATCATGTAGCTGTCAACTCCGTTGCCCGACAGAATTCTATGGAGGGATACGCCAGCTATCACAATACTAGAAGGGGGTGTAATTACCAGCGCCACCTGTGGCCAGGTACTCAAGTACTTCTTGTTGACACCTCCTCAATTATTCCTCTGTCGTGCTTCCGGCAAGACGTTCTGGGATACGCTTATGTTCTTGGAGTATTTTCACGACTTTGGTGAAGTATTTCTCTTTGATTTCGGCTGTCGCTTTACTGGAAACTTCTATATTAGCTTAGTTAGCTTTTGGAATTAATTTGATTAATTTTGGTGACGAGAGAGTATGAACTCTCGTTCACCTTTCAATGGCCGACCCTTCCCTTAGACGGAAGTGTTGGTGTCTAAGAGAGTATAGACTCTCTTTCTTAATTTTGCTTAACAAAAGTTATAGATTTATTTTATATCTCTCCGCCTCTTATAGGCCTCTTCGATTAACTTCCTTTTATTATAAACTCATTAAAATTAATTTTTATATTTGTTTATATTCGACCTTCCTAATAGTAGGCGGTCTTTTACCGAAGTTAATAAACTTTGAGCCCGTCATTTCGGTTTTACCTGTTAACATATTATGCTATTTCCACCACAGAGTTTGAAAGATTTTCTTTGACAGTCTCGTACTGTTTTCAAAGTTGAACTAACGTTTTGTTTTGTCTCTGCAGTTGTTGACGTTCAGAACGTTCAACTTGCACTCTATCGTTACGATAGAGAAAGAATGTTCACGGTTTCACGTTGCAGTAAGAGTAACCGTGTCTAGCGTTTTGTTCTTTCTTTCTTAACTTAATGGTTTTGATCCTAATAAAGGAACTTTTCAGTTTTTTCCTTTAACAATAATATGTTTTAACGATATATATGATTGGGCTCTTCTCTCAGGTTCTAAGTCAAGAGAGAGAGAGAGAGAGAGAGTTAGAGACGGAGGGAGAAAGAGGATAAGCGTTTCATTCAAGCCTGCCAGGCGTACGAGTAACGTCGTTATCGTTTTTGCTCTTCTCCCTAGTCTCTTTAGGGGAAGAAACTAAACGTTTCTAGAGTGATCTAGTGTTTAGTCTCTTTCCAACCACTGAATTATCTTTCATTAGATTTTTCTGTTACATTGTAATTCTGTTTTCGCAATTACTAACTTTGAGAAAGGATAGAATTGCGTATTTCAGGTACAAACCACTTAAAGTTTCGAGTTCAGTGAAATAAGTGCAAACAGAAATCAAAGTGATAAGTGATTAGTGCGTGAGGGTACTTTTGTGCGCGCCAGTCGTCCTCCCAGTCCGGGACCTCTTGCAAGCTCCCAAGCCCAGGGGAGAAGCAATGTCGAAGGGCATAAGGGTTCAGCAGGCCTTGATCGGCGCACAGAAGTATTCTCGTTGGTTGTGGGCGTGTCTTACCGAGACCGTCACTCCCACCCGCAGACGATTGAGCCCTTATTTTGCTCGTCTGCAGAAGAGATTAGGGGAGAAAATAAAGGCAGAGTAACGCTGGTCTCAGGTCTCAAGACCTCTTAAACGTTAAGTCCAGACCTATGCCAGACGTACGAAGTTAAAGTTCACAACCCGAATGCAGTCATTGGGTTAGCTCTGACTCTCCTCAGTCATTAGTTGATTACACTCCGCCTAAGAGGAGTAAGGTTCTGCCACAACAGATCTCTGCTGTTAAGGCTTTACCTCAGCAGAACTTAGTGTCTGCCGACCCCAAGTTTACTCTACTGCAGTCCATACAGTCACAACTTTCGGTCTTGATGCGTGAGTGTCGGGCTGAGAGTGTTGCGCCTCCGCCTCCGCCTACACTCCCCCCCGCCTATGATCGCTCCGCCTGTTCACAGTACCTCCTGCCAGGCGTACGATGTTGTGAACTCTACTACAGTCCATGCAAGCACAGCTTTCGGACTTGATGCGTGAGTGTCGGGCTGAGAGTGTTGCTCCTCCGCCTCCGCCTACACTCCCTCCACCTACACTCGCTCCGCCTGATCACAGTACCATCTGCCAGGCGTACGATGTTGTGGACTCTACTACAGTCCATGCAAGCACAGCTTTCGGACTTGATGCGTGAGTGTCGGGCTGAGAGTGTTGCTCCTCCGCCTCCGCCTACACTCCCTCCACCTACACTCGCTCCGCCTGATCGCAGTACCACCTGCCAGCAGTTCCACCTGCCAGGCGTACGATGTTGAGCCACGTGCTGAGTTTGCTGTTCCCTGTGGTGTTCAGCCTCCGCCTTCCTTAAGGCAACCTTTACATTGGGATCAGGAGGATTATACCTCTCTTCCTCCGCCTCCACTTGCTGCTCCACCAGTGATGCAACACTCGGTTGAGGTACAACAACCTCTCCCGTCCATGAGTCAGTCTCCTCAGCTCTTGCTGCAGCGAGCTCAACCCTCCACAAGGCAAGCACCACAACACCTTAGCCTTGCGCCTCAGGAGCCTCAGCTTGCGAGACATTTACCTTGTTCTGCGCAGCCTCTTCCTCATCGCGCTCCGCTCACACCACAGGAACTGGAACTTGCTACTCCGCTTCCGCCAACCGCTCAGCAAGCGCAACCCTTGGGTTCAACCACTCATGCTAGGAGTCAGCCTCCTCCACCCATGCGCCTTCCTTCTGCTTGTCTTTTATTCAGCCTTTGCAGACTGAGCCTCAGGTGTTCCCTCATCGGAGTCTTGAAGAGGAAACCACAACTATTGTTGTTCCAGCTTGTTCTGACTCTGCTGTTCAGCATACCTTACCTCCATTTTCATACCATGGTTTAAACCCCATGCAAGCATGCATAAAGCACTCTAGCACTGGTCATGGAATTTCTGAGAAATGTTAAACGCCATGCACACGCTCTGCTTTCCTTACAGCAGGCTCTGCTTACAGCAGGCTCTGCTTACTACATGCTCAGCATTCAGCATGCTCTGCATTCAGCATGCTCTGCATACAACATGCTCTGCATACAGCATGCTCTGCATTCAGCATGCTCTGCATACAACATGCTCTACATACAGCATGCTCTGCATACAGCATACTCTGCATACATCATGCTCTGCATACCTTACCGCATGCTTCTCAACACATCTTGGGTTGTTGCCAACTCACTAGACTGTCAAGCAGTTTCATAACGTTGCCTTCTAGTCTGCTGCTTTTGCACCAGTGAACCCTCACTGAGAGAACTTAGCTTTTCTAGGATAAGGTCCCTGTAGATGAGAAAGTTCTTTTCTCCCTCCTTCTGATATTCCCTTGAGGACTCTGTCATTTGGAGGGAGCCTTTAGCTGCATAACCTCTTATGGACTTTTATTTAAGCATAACATGCTTACAGGGAAGGTAATGGTTCCACTTCAGCCGCTAATCCCGTCTGTTACCACACCTGCTCCCATAGACCTTGAGCTGTGTTGCATGACATGCAGTCCAAGCTTAGTCCTTGTTAGAGGATTTTTTGTTTACGGAGTCAATGTGTCACGGGGAAGACGTTCAACAACCAACAGAAGGGACTTGTTGTGACGCAGTGCGGCAACCTCAGCAACCCGTTAAGGAGTTGTCTGTACGACCCAGACAGTCTAGACAGATTCGGGTTGTCACTGTACTTCCTCGCTTGCCCATGATTGATAGTTTACAGACTGTGCAGCAGTATCATGATCTTGTGTCCGGCTCCGTCAGACGACTGGCTTTTAAGAGCTCCCACAAGTCGTCGCTGTCTGGAGATTTTCAATGGACTATGGATCTGACCAAGGAACTGGGCCTCCTGGTCAATTTTGAGGAGTCTCAGCTCGTTCCATCCCAGACCATTGTCTCCTTGGGTATGGATCTTCAGAGTCGAGCTTTTCGGACTTGTCCGTCGGCCCCAAGGATCTTCCAAGCCCTAGAATGCATCCAGAGCATGCTGAGAAGGAACCGATGCTTAGTCAGGCAGTGGATGAGTCTAACAGGGACACTTTCATCGCTGGCCCTGTTCATCGAGTTAGGGAGACTCCACCTCCGCCCCCTTCAGTATCATCTAGCTGCTCACTGGATAAAGGACATGACGCTAGAGACGGGCTCAGTTCCTGTTTCCGAAGAGATGAGGTCTACTCTAACGTGGTGGAAGAACAGCATTCTTCTCAAGGAAGGTCTACCATTGGCTGTTCAGACCCCCGACCACCGTCTCTTCTCGGACGCATCGGACACGGGCTGGGGTGCGACACTGGACGGACAGGAATGCTCGGGAACATGGAATCAGGAGCAAAGGACACTTCACATCTATTGCAAGGAGTTGTTGGCAGTTCTTCTGGCCTTGATAAACTTCAAGTCCCTCCAGCTTAACAAGGTGGTGGAGGTGAACTCCGACTACACCACAGCCTTGGCTTACATCTCCAAGCAGGGAGGGACTCATTCGAGGAAGTTGTTCGAGATCGCAAGGGACCTCCTCATTTGGTCAAAAGATCGAAAGCTCACGCTGGTAACGAGGCTCATTCAGGGCGATATGAATGTCATGGCAGATCGCCTCAGCCGGAAGGGTCAGGTCTTCCCCACAGAGTGGACCCTTCACAAGAATGTTTGCAGCAGACTTTGGGCCCTGTGGGGTCAGCCAACCATAGATCTATTCGCTACCTCGATGACCAAGAGGCTCCTCTTGTATTGTTCTCCGATTCCAGACCCAGCAGCAGTTCGCGTGGATGCCTTTCTGCTGGATTGGTCCCATCTCGACCTGTATGCATTCCCGCCGTTCAAGATTGTCAACAGGGTACTTCAGAAGTTCGCCTCTCACAAAGGGACACGGCTGACGTTGGTTGCTCCCCTCTGGCCCGCGAGAGAATGGTTCACCGAGGTACTGCAATGGCTGGTCGACGTTCCCAGGACTCTTCCTCCTAGAGTGGACCTTCTGTGTCAACCTCACGTAAAGAAGGTACACCCAAACCTCCACGCTCTTCGTCTGACTGCCTTCAGACTATCGAAAGACTCTCAAGAGCTAGAGGCTTTTCGAAGGAGGCAGCCAGAGCGATTGCCAGAGCAAGGACGACATCCACTCTCAGAGTCTATCAGTCTTAATGGGAAGTCTTCCGAAGCTGGTGCAAGGCCAATGCAGTTTCCTCAACCAGTACCACTGTAACCCAGATTGCTGACTTCCTGTTACATCTAAGGAACGTAAGATCCCTTTCAGCTCCTACGATCAAGGGTTACAGAAGTATGTTGGCAGCGGTTTTCCGCCACAGAGGCTTGGATCTTTCCTCCAACAAAGATCTACAGGACCTCCTTAGGTCTTTTGAGACCTCAAAGGAACGTCGGTTGTCCACTCCAGGCTGGAATCTAGACGTGGTCCTAAGGTTCCTAATGTCATCAGGATTTGAACCGCTCCAATCAGCCTCTTTTAAGGACCTCACATTAAAAACTCTTTTCCTCGTGTGCTTAGCAACAGGTAAAAGAGTAAGTGAGATCCACGCCTTCAGCAGGAACATAGGTTTCACATCTGAAACGGCTACATGTTCCTTGCAGCTCGGTTTTTTGGCTAAAAACGAGCTTCCTTCCCGTCCTTGGCCTAAGTCGTTCGAGATCCCAAGCCTGTCCAACATGGTGGGGAACGAACTGGAGAGAGTACTTTGCCCAGTTAGAGCTCTTAAGTACTATCTAAGAAGGTCAAAACCATTACGAGGACAATCAGAAGCCTTATGGTGTGCTATCAAGAAGCCTTCTCTACCAATGTCTAAGAACTCAGTTTCTTACTACATCAGGCTTCTGATTAGAGAAGCAAATTCTCATCTGAAGGAAGAAGACCTTGCTTTGCTGAAGGTAAGGACACATGAAGTGAGAGCTGTGGCTACTTCAGTGGCCTTCAAACAGAACCGTTCTCTGCAGAGTGTTATGGATGCAACCTATTGGAGAAGCAAGTCAGTGTTCGCATCATTCTATCTCAAAGATGTCCAGTCGCTTTACGAGTACTGCTACACCCTGGGTCCATTCGTAGCAACGAATGCAGTAGTAGGCGAGGGCTCAGCCACTACATTCCCATAATCCCATAACTTTTTAACCTTTCTCTTGAATACTTTTTATGGGTTGTACGGTCGGCTAAGAAGCCTTCCACATCCTTGTTGATTTGGCGGGTGGTCAATTCTTTCTTGAGAAGCGCCAAGGTTAAAGGTTGTGATGAGGTCCTTTAGTATGGGTTGCAGCCCTGTATACTTTAGCACCTTTGAGTTGATTCAGCCTCCCAAGAGGAACGCTGCGCTCAGTAAGGAAGACGATCTTATTAAAGGCAGAGTAACGGTTCAAGTCGACTTCCTTACCAGGTACTTATTATTTCATTGTTATTGTGGATAACTGATTATATGAAATACGGGATACTTAGCTATCCTTTAGTCTTGTACACTGGTTTTTCACCCACCCCCCTGGGTGTGAATCAGCTACATGATTATCGGGTAAGTTTAATATTGAAAAATGTTATTTTTATTAATAAAATAAATTTTTGAATATACTTACCCGATAATCATGATTTAATCGACCCTCCCTTCCTCCCCATAGAGAACCAGTGGACCGAGGAATAATTGAGGAGGTGTCAACAAGAAGTACTTGAGTACCTGGCCACAGGTGGCGCTGGTAATTACACCCCCTTCTAGTATTGTGATAGCTGGCGTATCCCTCCATAGAATTCTGTCGGGCAACGGAGTTGACAGCTACATGATTATCGGGTAAGTATATTCAAAAATTTATTTTATTAATAAAAATAACATTTTTACCATTTAGAGGAATCAAGATATTCAGTGAGTAAAACCACTGCATTCTGGCCAGCGAGGTAAGTATCAGAAGAAAAGTTATTGAGACAAAGAGAAAAGTATACATAAATGATATTGATTTATTTTGGGTAACTTATAAAATGATATCAAGGATAGATACATCTTAACTTGGCTGGTACAGTAGTAATGAGTTAGCCTTGCTTTCATATGAGTAGCAGGTTGAGTCCTGCCTCGGGCCATGAGTTAAAGCTACTCTATTAACTGGAGAAGTTACTGCTGTGGTTGGGCATCACAGTGAGGGTTTGTTCTTGCCCAGCTGGTGTTCTGTTGAGCATCTCTTCATATAAAATTTGAACTGAAACCAGCCACCTTTAACTTAGCCTAATCTAAGGTGTAGCATCATCCTATCCAATTATGCAGTTTTTTTCTATCCCTATGTAAGCTAACTTAATCTCTTAGTTATAAATAGCCCAATTTGCTCAAATCTTTTCCTGCACAAATATTACTGTACATTGTTGTGACACTACCTTACCAAGGTTCTTATGGGTTTGGTTTGGCCTGTACAGTACAATGCACCTGATTGAACAGTGATGTCACATTTATGCCAGGTATAGTGATATCCTAAGCTGTAAGTCATGTGAAGTTAAGCAATTTATGGTTTGACAAACTGCCTTAAATGTCAATCGATATAGGGTGGGCTGCCCAAAATAATAGGTTTACATTTTTGAGCAAAGGTATTGACATAGCATTATGTTACCTTTTCAGTATTGAACTAAGTTTATATCAAGAATGTTGTTGTTCATTGAGAAAAATGTTCTTCGTAGTTCAAGTCACAGTTTATTTAAACTTAGAATTTTTTGAATAGGTATGTACTAAATTTGATTTCATTTGTTGTTGTTATGGAAATGAGTAACATCATGATTTATTTTTGGATGACTAATGATATTTGAAATTTTACCCGTTTGATAGGTGAAGCAAGGCCGGAGAGACCACGAGGACCTCGTCCTAGGCCTGTAGGTGAAGATGGAGGAATTGCTCCAAATCGTGTCATTGCCAACAGACAGGCCCGTGCTCGGATGAGGGCAGCTGCTGCACGTAAGTGAATGAGATGTGTTGTCATGTGTCTGGGATTAGAATACTTTGAGGATTATGTTTTATTTGTGTTTGATTTTGTTATTTTGTTTTGTTAATGCTCTTACTTAGCTCATCTGGGAAAACTTGCACACAAGGACATGATGATAATTGGTTCAGTAAGTCTCGTAGATTATAATAAGATGGTCTCCAAGAGTGGGTTCTGAAGTTAAACATGATTAGCCTTACAGATATCCAGTGCATGATCCCCCCACCCCTTACCAAAATTCACTAGTAATAGTGAACTATGCTCCATATGTACTGTATCAAGAATTTGTACTGTACAGCAATTTGTGCACAATAAAATACTTTAAAAAGATGAGTTAGATTATTTATATTTGATTTGGCATATATTTAGATAATTTTTTATTTATTGCACATAGTCTTATCTTTGAAAGTTCTCAAGTTCTGCAATTGACACTGTAGCCAACTTCCTCATCTTCCTTTGCTAAGATCTAAGATAAGCTTCTTTCAGTCTCCTCAGTAAAAGGCTATTGTTCAACCTTGAGCCAGGCATTTTAGCTAAAGGGCCTAGAGCTTTCTTCTTATGTGAATTGTTCATCCCCATGAGCTTTGAGCAGTTTTCTCCTTCCAGGGAATTCGAACCTCCAGCTTGGGATGTCATGAGAGGTCTCGGCTCTCTTAAGCGGTCTCCTTACACGTGAACCTTTAAGGATAGTGTCAGATAGAGATCTGATACTCAAGACTGTGTTCCTAATTACTTTGGCATAAGCGAAGAGAGTAGGCGAACTTTATGGCCTCTTGCATGTCATAAGTCATTCGTAGGGATGGAGAGTGGTTCCCTTTATGTTCATCCTGGAATTTGTGGCCAAGACCTAGAACTTAGCTGTCCATGACTCCAGGTTTGAATCCATCTTCATCTTTTCCCCCCAAGATGTGACTAGTGATCAGGATGATCTGCTTCTCTGTTCTGCAAGGGCACTTAGGCAGTTCTTAAAGAGAGCTCAGCATTTCAGATTTCAGGCCGTAGCACCAGATGCTGTTCCTCAGCAATGGTAGTGTTAGGAAAACGATATCTAAGAACGGCAGTTGAGCATACCCTGTTTCTGGATAGTGTCAGATAGAGATCTGATACTCAAGACTGTGTTCCTAATTACTTTGGCATAAGCGAAGAGAGTAGGCGAACTTTATGGCCTCTTGCATGTCATAAGTCATTCGTAGGGATGGAGAGTGGTTCCCTTTATGTTCATCCTGGAATTTGTGGCCAAGACCTAGAACTTAGCTGTCCATGACTCCAGGTTTGAATCCATCTTCATCTTTTCCCCCCAAGATGTGACTAGTGATCAGGATGATCTGCTTCTCTGTTCTGCAAGGGCACTTAGGCAGTTCTTAAAGAGAGCTCAGCATTTCAGATTTCAGGCCGTAGCACCAGATGCTGTTCCTCAGCAATGGTAGTGTTAGGAAAACGATATCTAAGAACGGCAGTTGAGCATACCCTGTTTCTGGATAGTGTCAGATAGAGATCTGATACTCAAGACTGTGTTCCTAATTACTTTGGCATAAGCGAAGAGAGTAGGCGAACTTTATGGCCTCTTGCATGTCATAAGTCATTCGTAGGGATGGAGAGTGGTTCCCTTTATGTTCATCCTGGAATTTGTGGCCAAGACCTAGAACTTAGCTGTCCATGACTCCAGGTTTGAATCCATCTTCATCTTTTCCCCCCAAGATGTGACTAGTGATCAGGATGATCTGCTTCTCTGTTCTGCAAGGGCACTTAGGCAGTTCTTAAAGAGAGCTCAGCATTTCAGATTTCAGGCCGTAGCACCAGATGCTGTTCCTCAGCAATGGTAGTGTTAGGAAAACGATATCTAAGAACGGCAGTTGAGCATACCCTGTTTCTGGAGAGACTACAGACAAACCCTATAGAATGCAGTTTCATAAAGTTAGAGATATCAGTTCCTCCATTATTATTATTAGCTAAGTTATAACCCTAGTTGGAAAAGCAAGGGCTCCAATAGGGAAAAAAAGCCCAGTGAGGAAAGGAAATAAATAAAATATTTTAAGAACAGTAACATTAAAATAAATATTTCCTATATAAACTATAAAAACTTTAACAAAACAGGAGGGAGAGAAATCAAATAGAATAGTGTGCCCGAGTATAACCTCAAGCAAGAGAACTCTAACCTAAGACAGTGGAAGACCATGGTACGGAGGCTGTGACACTACCCAAGACTAGAGAACAATGGTTTGATTTTGGAGTGGCCTTCTCTGAGGAGAGCTGTTTATCATTGCTAAAGAGTTTCTTCTACCCTTTGCCCTTGGATTTGTGGATTTGCTTATCCGGTTATTTAACAAGCTTAGCTCCATCATGGGGTCTAGTCTTGAATGAATTGTAAGAATTTCTGGTTGTTTTTCTTACGTCTTGCCCTCTCTTGGGGCACCCGTCTGAGTACCCTACCCACCTCTAGGATATGATTCACAGAAGAATAGCACCGGCTTTTCTACTTACTGATAACGCATGCAAAGTTGCTACTTCAGAAGCTTTCCAAAATAGCGGTGATGAATGGGAGTGTTTCTGTTTGTGAGTCAGCAAGGGGCTAGTTTCACATTCCCACATTAAGCAAGTGCACTCTTGGGAAGTTGTCAACACAAGGGTTTTTTTTGCAAAGTTCAATCCAGGCAGGAAGACTGTTTGAGTGAACATAGTCAGTCTACAGGGACTCAGCGTGAGGGTCAATTGTGATCCCTACATCATTGCTTCGTTGAAAAGCTTCTTACTTAAGGTCTTCACTATATGCTCAACTGGCTCATCATCAGCTTAACAAGAAACTTCTAGTAGTCCTCAGTCTCAGTTCATCTGCAGTATTCGAGGATGCCCTCCAATATCCTGGAGAATCCTTGGCGCTTACTCCTTTCCGCCCATTATTCCGTTTCGCTGATTACTTTGCAGTCAGTAGATGACATCGAGGCTCACCATGACCCTGATCTCTCCCAAGCAACCACGTGCCGATGGTATCCTGACCAGTTTTCTTTCTTCCTTCATCTGGGAAACTGCACAATCTTCGTGGTGAAGAATAGCGCTCAGCCCTCAATACAAGTTTTTCAATATTAAACTTACCCGATAATCATGTAGCTGTCAACTCCGTTGCCCGACAGAATTCTATGGAGGGATACGCCAGCTATCACAATACTAGAAGGGGGTGTACTTACCAGCGCCACCTGTGGCCAGGTACTATAGTACTTCTTGTTGACACCTCCTCAATTTTTCCTCTGTCGTGCTTCCGGCAAGACGTTCTGGGATACGCTTTTGATCTTGGAGTATTTTCACGGCTTTTGGTGAAGTATTTCTCTTTGATTTCGGCTGTCGCTTTACTGGAAACCTTCTTATATTAGCTTAGATAGCTTTTATTTAATCCTGATTAACGGTTAACGATCTTTTGCTTGATTTTGAAACCCCACTTGGCTAACTCTTTGGATTCAAGATGTCTGACATTTCACAAGCCCCCACCCATAGGCGATGTAGGTCTTGTAATAGGCGTATTCCGAAGGCCTCGGTAGATCCTCACACCGCTTGTTCTGACTGTAGGGATAGGCCCTGTCAGTTAGAAAATCGATGTGAGGAATGCGCCGGACTTTCGGAACTTGATTTTGTCCGTCTTCTGAAGTATTCAACCAAGTTAGAGAGAGGCAGAGTTAGGAGGAGTTCTTCTCACTCTTCACTTTTTTCCTCACCTCATGATCCCCTACCTTTTCCTACCCCTGTAGTGGCTACCCCCGAACCTACTATTTGCCCTCAGCCTGATATGTCTGTTGTTTTGCGTGCTATTCAGGCCTTAGGCGATAAAGTAGAGTCAGTGGTTAGCGATCATAAGTCTCTTATGGCCGAAGTCAAGGAACTTAAGGTCAAGAGTGCAGTGGGTGGTATTAGTGCCAGTGCTGTGACGAGTGCTAGTGTCAGTGCAGTGCCAAGTGCTAGTGTCAGTGCAGTGCCAAGTGCTAGTGTCAGTGTCAGTGTGGTGCGTGAGGATACTTCTGTGCGTGCCAGTCGTCCTCCCAGTCCGGGACCTCTTGCAAGCTCCCAAGCCCAGGGGAGAAGCAATGTCGAAGGGCAAAAGGGTTCAGCAGGCCTTGATCGGCGCACAGAAGTATCCTCGGTGGTTGCGGGCGTGTCTTCCAGAGACCGTCACTCCCACCTGCAGACGATTGAGCCCGTCTTTTACTCGTCCGCTGATCAATTGTCAGGGAAGAAACGCTGGACTCAGGTCTCTAGACCACTCAAACGCAGAGTCCAGTCCGCGAGTGCTCAACCGGGCTGCAGTCATTGGCTCAGCTCTGACTCGCCGCAGTCATCTGTCGACTGCACTCCGCCCAAGAGGAGTAAGGTTCTGCCGCAACAGATCTCTGCTGTTAAGGCTTTGCCTCAGCAGACCTTAGTGTCTGCCGACCCCAAGTTGGCTCTACTGCAGTCCATGCAGTCACAACTTTCAGTCTTGATGCGTGAGTGTCGGGCTGAGAAGGTTGCGCCTCCGCCTCCGCCTGCACTCGCTCCGCCTGCGCTCGCTCCGCCTGACCGCAGTACCGCCTGCCAGGCGTACGATGTTGAGCCACGTTCTGAGTTTACTGTTCCCAGTGGTGTACAGCTCCCTCCGCCTTCCTTAAGGCAACCTCAGCAATGGGATCAGGAGGCTTATACCTCTCTTCCTCCGCTTCCACTTGCTGCTCCACCATTGATGCAACACTCGGTTGAGGTACAACAACCTCTCCCATCCATGAGTCAGTCTCCTCAGCTCTCGCTGCAGCGAGCTCAACCCTCCTCAAGGCAACCACAACACCTTAGTCTTGCGCCTCAGGAGCCTCAACTCGCGAGACAATTACTGTGTTCTGCGCAGCCACTACCTCATCGCTCTCAGCCCACACCTCAGGAACCTCAACTCGTTCCTCAGGAACTTGCTACTGCGCATCCGCCTTCCGCTCAGCAAGCGCAACCCTTGAGTTCAGTCACTCATGCTAGGAGTCAGCCTCCTCCACCCATGCGCCTACCTTCTGCTACTTCTTTTGATCAGCCCTTGCAGTCTGAGCCTCAGGTGTTCCCTCAACAGAGTCTTGAAGAGGAAACCACTAATATTGTTGTTCCAGCTCGTGCTGACTCTGCCGTTCAGCATACCTTTCCGATCTCTTCGCTACACTCTGGTGATGAGGCGTCTGATGATGAGGCGGCACACCTGGATCCCTCATCAGACGTGGATGAATCCAAGTCTTCTCCGCCTTCTATTGACTTTCGTAAGGTCTTGGCTCTGTTTAGGGAGGTATACCCAGACCACTTTGTCTCTGCCATTCCACGCTCTCCGCCATCTGAGTTTTCGCTGGGCATGCAGCCAGCTAAGTCTACCTATACTAAGCTAGTCCTAGCAAGGTCCTCTAAGAGAGCGTTAAGGATCTTAGGGGAGTGGTTGCAGACTAAGCAACACCTTGGAAAGACTTCATTCATGTTTCCTCCGACTAAGCTCACCTCTAAAGCGGGCGTTTGGTATGCCACAGGAGAGGAACCAGGCTTGGGAGTACCTGCCTCTGCCCAGGCTGACTTCTCAAGTCTGGTAGACTCGCCTCGTAGAACAGCAATGAGGCGCTCTAAGGTTTGCTGGACCTTCTCAGACCTTGATCACTTCCTGAAGGGTGTTTTTAGAGCATTTGAGATGTTCAACTTCTTAGACTGGTGCCTGGGGGCCCTCAGCAAGAAGACCTCCCCTGCGGACAAAGATTCTGCCATGCTATTAATGTCCTGCATGGATAAGGCCATTAGAGATGGATCTGGCGAGCTTGCGTCGATGTTTGTGTCAGGGGTTCTTAAGAAAAGGGAACAGCTATGTACCTTCCTTTCCTCCAGCATTACACCTTGTCAAAGGTCTCAACTCCTTTTCGCTCCGCTCTCGAAGTTCCTCTTCCCCGAAGAGCTGGTTAAGGACTTGTCTGCTGCCCTGATACAAAAGGACACACATGATCTTGTAGCCTCATCGGCTCGTAAGACTAAGGTTGCTACCTCAGTCCCCAGGACTTATCGCACCCCAGTGGCTGACACTCCTGCTACGAGGTTCATACCGCCCTTTCGTGGTAGAGCCCCTAGCCGAGGAAGCTCCCGTCCAGACTCTTCCAGGAGCAAGTCTAGGAAAGGTTCCAAGGCTTCTAAAGGAAAAAACTGACTCTCCGCATCTCCAGACAGCAGTAGGAGCCAGACTCAAGAGCTTCTGGCAAGCCTGGGAAAAGAGAGGTGCAGACGCCCAGTCTGTCAGTTGGCTGAGGGAGGGTTACAGGATTCCATTCTGCCTCAAACCCCCTCTGACCACATCTCCCATCAACCTCTCTCCCAACTACAAAGAAGAGGACAAGAGGCTAGCGTTGCACCAGGAGGTGTCGCTACTTGTGCAGAAGAAGGCAGTGGTTATAGTCCGGGACCATCAATCCCCGGGCTTCTACAACCGTCTCTTTCTGGTGGCCAAGAAGACAGGAGGTTGGAGACCGGTGCTGGACGTCAGCGCGCTCAATGCGTATGTCACCAAGCAGACGTTCACGATGGAGACGACGAAGTCGGTCCTAGCAGCGGTCAGGCAGGAGGACTGGATGGTCTCGTTGGACTTGAAAGATGCCTACTTTCACGTTCCTATTCATCCAGACTCCCAACCTTTCCTGAGATTCGTTTTTGGAAAGGTTGTCTACCAATTCCAAGCCCTGTGTTTTGGCCTAATCACAGCTCCTATGGTATTCACGCATCTGATGAGGAATATAGCAAAATTCCTCCACTTATCGGACATCAGAGCCTCCCTCTACTTAGACGACTGGCTGTTGAGAGCCTCCACGAGTCGTCGCTGTCTGGAGAGTCTCAACTGGACTTTGGACTTAATCAGAGAACTGGGTCTGTTAGTCAACATAGAAAAGTCTCAGCTCATTCCCTCCCAATCCATTGTGTACCTGGGAATGGAGATTCGGAGTCAGGATTTTCGGGCTTTTCCATCGGCCCCAAGGATAAGCCAAGCCCTAGATTGCATCATGAGCATGCTGAAGAGGAGCAGTTGCTCGGTGAGACAGTGGATGAGTCTCACAGGGACCCTTTCATCACTGGCCCTGTTCGTCGAGCTAGGGAGACTCCACCTCCGCCCTCTTCAATTCCATCTTGCAGCTCATTGGGACAAGGGTTTGACTCTCGAAGCAATCTCTATCCCAGTCACCAAAGAGATGAAGACCACTCTCTTGTGGTGGAAGACCAATCTCCTTCTCAGGGAGGGCCTATCGTTGGCTATTCAGACCCCCAATCTTCATCTCTTCTCAGATGCATCGGACTCGGGCTGGGGTGCGACCTTGAACGGACGGGAATGCTCGGGAACGTGGAACGAGGAACAGGGAACGCTCCACATCAACTGCAAGGAGCTACTAGCAGTTCATTTAGCCCTGCTGAACTTCAAGTCCCTCCTGCTGGGCAAGGTGGTGGAGGTGAACTCAGACAACACCACAGCCTTAGCTTACATCTCCAAGCAAGGAGGGACCCATTCGAGGAGCCTATACGAGATCGCAAGGGACCTCCTCATTTGGTCAAGAAGTCAAAACCTCACTTTGGTCACGAGGTTCATTCAGGGCAACATGAACGTCTCAGCAGATCGCCTAAGCAGAAGGAATCAGGTCATTCCCACGGAATGGACCCTCCACAAGAGTGTGTGCAACAGACTTTGGACCTTGTGGGGTCAACCTACCATAGATCTGTTTGCCACCTCCATGACCAAGAGACTTCCGCTGTACTGTTCCCCAGTTCCAGACCCTGCAGCAGTTCATGTGGATGCTTTTCTGCTGAACTGGTCCCATCTCGACCTTTACGCATTCCCACCGTTCAAGATAATAAACAAAGTCCTGCAGAAATTCATCTCGCACGAAGGGACACGGCTGACGCTGGTTGCTCCCCTTTGGCCTGCAAGAGAATGGTTCACAGAGGTACTTCAATGGCTAGTCGACATCCCCAGGACTCTACCTCTAAGAGTGGACCTTCTACGTCAACCTCACGTAGACAGGTTGCACCCAAACCTCCACGCTCTTCGGCTGACTGCCTTCAGACTGTCGAAAGATTCGCTAGAGCTAGAGGCTTTTCGAAGGAGGCAGCCAGTGCGATTGCCAGAGCAAGAAGGGTTTCCACTCGTAGAGTCTACCAATCTAAGTGGGAAGTCTTCCGGAGCTGGTGTAGAGCCAATTCAGTATCCTCTACCAATACCTCTGTGACCCAAATAGCTGACTTCCTATTACATCTTAGGAATGAGAGATCCCTTTCAGCCCCTACGATTAAAGGGTACAGGAGTATGTTGGCTTCAGTTCTCCGCCACAGAGGTTTGGACCTTTCTTCCAACAAGGACCTTCAAGACATCCTTAAGTCTTTTGAGACTTCTAAAGAGCGTCGTCTATCCACTCCAGGCTGGAACCTAGACGTAGTCTTAAGGTTCCTTATGTCACCTAGGTTCGAACCTCTCCAGTCAGCTTCCTTCAAGGACCTTACCCTCAAGACTCTTTTTCTCGTCTGCCTTGCAACAGCTAAGAGAGTCAGTGAGGTTCATGCCTTCAGCAAGAACATTGGTTTCACGACCGAATCTGCAACATGTTCTTTTCAGCTCGGATTCCTAGCAAAGAACGAACTTCCTTCACGTCCTTGGCCTAGATCGTTTGAAATACCTAGCCTCTCCAACATGGTAGGTAACGAACTAGAGAGAGTTCTTTGCCCTGTCAGAGCTCTCAAGTATTATCTTAATAGGTCTAAACCTATTCGAGGACAGTCAGAAGCCTTATGGTGTGCCATCAAGAAACCTTCGAGGCCCATGTCCAAGAACGGGGTTTCGTATTATATAAGGCTTCTGATTAGAGAAGCCCATTCTCACTTAAAGGAGGAAGACCTTGCATTGCTGAAGGTAAGGACCCACGAAGTAAGAGCCGTAGCTACTTCGATGGCCTTTAATAAAAACCGTTCTCTGCAGAGCATAATGGATGCAACCTATTGGAGGAGCAAGTCAGTGTTTGCATCATTTTATCTTAAAGATGTCCAGTCTCTTTACGAGAACTGCTACACCCTGGGACCATTCGTAGCAGCGAGTGCAGTAGTAGGTGAGGGCTCAGCCACTACATTCCCTTAATCCCATAACCTTTTTTAACCTTTCTCTTGAATGCTTTTATTGTTGTTTTTATGGTTGTTACGGTAGGCTAAGAAGCCTTCCGCATCCTGTTGATTTGGCGGGTGGTCAATTCATTCTTGAGAAGCGCCTGGGTTAGAGGTTGTGTAGAGGTCCTTTAGTAGGGGTTGCAGCCCTATATACTTTAGCACCTTTGAGTTGATTCAGCCTCCAAGAGGAACGCTGCGCTCAGTAAGGAAGACGAACTTAAAAAAGAGGCAGAGTAACGGTTCAATTCGACTTCCTTACCAGGTACTTATTATTTCATTGTTATTTGAGATAACTGTTATATGAAATATGGGAAACTTAGCTATCCTTTAATCTTGTACACTGGTTTTCACCCACCCCCCTGGGTGTGAATCAGCTACATGATTATCGGGTAAGTTTAATATTGAAAAATGTTATTTTTATTAGTAAAATAAATTTTTGAATATACTTACCCGATAATCATGATTTAATTGACCCTCCCTTCCTCCCCATAGAGAACCAGTGGACCGAGGAAAAATTGAGGAGGTGTCAACAAGAAGTACTATAGTACCTGGCCACAGGTGGCGCTGGTAAGTACACCCCCTTCTAGTATTGTGATAGCTGGCGTATCCCTCCATAGAATTCTGTCGGGCAACGGAGTTGACAGCTACATGATTATCGGGTAAGTATATTCAAAAATTTATTTTACTAATAAAAATAACATTTTCAATGAGGCCTTAGGTCTAGACTCTTCTTGAGAATCATCTACACTCATGAGGAGCTTCTAGGGTACTGAAGTTGCAGGGAAAATATTGCAGGTTCGCAGGTCTCTCAAGTGATTTTGCTCGAACTCGAGTGATGGGTGGCAGATAGGGTTTGACGCTTGACTGTCCTCTACTAGCCTAGCCCTGATGAAGAAAGTACAAAACGGCATCTTTTGACGTGTGTCACAAGTCATTCTGAAGGAAGATCTCCATTGCCTTGCTTCAAGATTTCGTGGTCAGAACCCAGTAATGCACAGCTTCAAGCTCTTCTTCATCTCTTCCCTACAAGAAGGGCCTAACAAGGACCAGGATGCCGACTTTTCCTTTAGAAATGATGGAAATAAGAGAATAGATCCTAGAATACTGTATCTTTTTGCCTTTGTGGTACATTCAGACATGCCTTTTCTCCTGGTGGGCAGATGAATGGAGCATCTTAGATTTGAGCGAATGAAGTCGAACAGATCGGATTGATCTCAGCTGTCAAGAAGAACCTGCCATGTGCAATTTGTGAAGACAAGTTATGTAATAACAGAACTGTGTCTTCCCATTACCTATGGTAGTATATCCACCAGTATTCTTGGCTTGGTGGTAGTTGTACAACAGATTGTGTAGCAAAGTTAGCTCCTTTACAGAAGAAACATTTTGTTTAAGATAGAAGTTAGATTAATTGGCTCTTCTACCCATTCTTTTTTTCTCCATCCTTGCGGGTTCAGTAGTCGCTCCATTATCTTTTGGATCAGACACTAGATGTACGGTAGCCACATGGTTGAGAAACTATTTATAAGTTTCTCCCCCATCCTCCCAGGCAAAGGGTAGGATGGCCAAATGTATGCAACCCATTTTCATAATGACCATACATTATAGCAACATATCCTTCACACAGATACGTATATGTTTTCCTTGACCGTCTACCAGTCCCTTGTAATGACCTAATCTAACAAATGTTGTATCTTTATGACCAAGTTGTTAGAAAGTTGACAGAGGCCATCTCTTAAGCTCCTATACAGAACCAAAGTGCGTGGACATATCCCAGGACAGTAAATCAGCCATTTTGGTTCTAGACACTTTCCCCTGCCTAAGAATGTCTTCTATTAAAGGGCAAGAGTTGCATTTGTGTAGGAACAAATCGCAGGGCTTCCCCACCACCCAGGAGCAACTACAGCCACCTCATTAGTATAAACAACTTATCCAGCTTCACTGAATGTATACTCAAAGGAAAAATACAAGTTAAAAATTTTTTGGTGTTTTAAACATCTTTTGGGAACCATTACGTATTCAAGGAAAGTAACATTCGTGTAATTCCCTAATATCAGGTCAACACTTTTTATGTTGGAATAAAACTATGTATTGTATATATATATATTTTAGCATAGTTTTATAAAAAACCATGACACCTTTCATACTCTCCACAGGTCAAGAACGTCAAGAAGACTCGGACGAGGAAGTTGCTGATGATGACTCTGGTGCTGAAAATGATATCATTCTCCCTGAGGGTAAAATTGGAAAGAAGAAATTGGCTAAGCTTCAAGCTAAGGCAGAAAAGCGAGCTGCAAGAGAGGTAATTACTTTTTTTTTTTTTTTTCAGTTTAAGGATCTGTACAGTTATTTTATGGTTGAAAAGTGGGGTTTAATATTTCTTAATTACATGGATGGAGTGAAGGAAGCTCTGGGTGATAGGAGGATAGATGTGAGAGAGGCAGGAGAGCGTGCTAGAAATAGGAATGAATGGCGAGCGATTGTGACGCAGTTCCGGTAGGCCCTGCTGCTTCCTCCGGTGCCTTGGATGACCGCAGCAGTAGGGGATTCAGCGTTATGAAGCATCATTTGTGGTGGATAACGGGGTAGGGTGGGCTGTGGTACCCTAGCAGTACTAGCTGAACTTGGGCGAGTCCCTTGTCAGGCTGGGAGGAATGAAGAGAGGAGAGGTCCCCTTTTTTATTTCATTTGTTTGATGTCGGCTACCCCCCAAAATTGGGAGAATTGCCATGGTATATGTATGTATGATGATCTATTTTAGACAATAATGATAAACTCTACTTTATACAATAATAATGATTACAGTACAGTATTGTACACTTAACCCTTACATAGTGGTGCACGTCTACTGACGTAGATATGAGCTATCACGTTGGTTCCCAGCTAACGTCTATTGACGTATGTGCAGTCCCTATGAACCATGAGTGAGAAAATCTCATTTTTTTGGGGTGTATAAGGTAACATGAATTAACATACAACCCTATATCTTAGCTCTCGTTCAAACAAAGATTGTAAGTACTATACTGTACAACAAATCACCACTTGTCTTCAGCTATGAAAGTATCGGGACAGCCTGCTTGGTCCGTCGTCGGCATGTTTGCACAGACCATATGATTTAATTCGCGTGTCGTCTAACATATCAGATGTCGACAAACATTATCCAGATGTTGACTAACATTATCCAGTTATAGAAATAGGTGGAAGGTTACCAAGACAAAAGACTCGGGAAAATTATGAAGAAAGGGCACAGATGAACACTTTGACCAGGCTGGAATTCATCTAGATAGAAATTGTATGTAACAGGAATGAGTGTAGAGAAGTCATTTCACATCTGACCCAGGAGTAGCTGATGTAGAATTAAAGCGACGATACGTACTGTATATGAAACTGAGTTTGTTAGGTTTTAAAGATTTTTTAGTTTTATTGAGGCATGCTTGAAGTCCCTTTCATAGTGTGGGGGGGGAGGAGTCTTTAATAGATCCCTTGTTCCAAAATATCTTGTTTGTTAACATGTTGCCGACAAGATTTTACATGCTAATTGATGTATAACAATGAAAGAGAGGAAGGTATTATTATCATCTTTGTGAGTCTATGAGTAACAAGAAATTGTAGTTGGTAAAAGGAGTTATCACTAATTGTATCTTTGAAGATCATAATGTAAACAATAGTAATGTGCAGTTTAAAATTTTGTAAGTAACATACAATCCTTTTGTGTACCTATAATTAGAAATGAAGTTTACTATAAAGTTAAGCTCCAATACTGGGAACAAATTGTTTGATATCTGTGTGTGAACTAAGTATAGTTTACTGTGTATTGTATAGTAATTGTAACCTGAGAATCTCATTGAAAAATAAACAAAGAAATAATTTACTCTGTATATTATGGTATTGTTGTCAAGTGAGTGTTTGTTGGTTATGCATATTGATAAAGAATATGGATGAATACCGTTATTCTGGATTTGTAATAAGAAATATTTGAGTGCTGTTATTGTCCATTACTGCATATTCATCAGTATTCTTCTTTACATTGTAAGATGAAGTTTGTTAATTGATTAACAGTTTTCATGTTTAAAGGTTTATTAAAGAGCTAACTTGGTTTTTCTGTTACTTTCTTCAGGCAGATGAACGAGATCGAGAAGAGAAAAAACAACGAGACGAAAAACTCGCAGAGGAAAGACGTAAAGAAGAAGCATTAGAGGTACAGTAAACAGAAGTATTGTTCATGGAACATGGTTTTTAAATTTCAACTTTAAATACTTATAGAAAACTGAGTTTATGCTAATATTTCATTCCTTTTTTTTATTTATTTCTTTGTTTTGTCAACAAATTTATTCTTGAAAGTATGTGATAAATTAGATTTAAGTTGACCAACAATTTGGATTTGTTTAAATATTAAGATCTGACGTAATTTTAGCTATATTTTTATCCAAAGATGAAGGTTGAACAGCGCATAGAATTTAGATGTATCATACTTTTCATTAACAGGCTGAAGAAGCAGCTAAGAGAGAGGAGCAGGAGAGGCTGGAAAGAGAAGAAAGGGAGAAACGTGAGTTGGAGGAATATATGGCCATGAAAGCTCAGTTTGAAGTTGAAGAAGAAGGCTTTGATGAAAATGCTGATGAAGATGCAGAAAAGAATCTGCTTCAGGAGTTTGTTAAGTTCGTAAAGGTAAGGCATTGGCTCTTTGGTCATTACAAATTGCCTAATTTTCAATATTAAACTTACCCGATAATCATGTAGCTGTCAACTCCGTTGCCCGACAGAATTCTATGGAGGGATACGCCAGCTATCACAATACTAGAAGGGGGTGTACTTACCAGCGCCACCTGTGGCCAGGTACTCAAGTACTTCTTGTTGACACCTCCTCAATTATTCCTCTGTCGTGCTTCCGGCAAGACGTTCTGGGATACGCTTATGATCTTCGAGTATTTTCACGGCTAATTGGTGAAGTATTCTCTCAGATTTCGGCTGTCGCTTTACTGGAAACCTTCTTATATTAGCTAGATAGCTTTTATATAGTCCTGATTAACGGTTAACGATCTTTTGCTTGATTTTGGAACCCCCTTTGGCTAACTCTTTGGATTCAAGATGTCTGACATTTTGCAAGCCCCCTCCCATAGACGATGTAGGTCTTGCAATAGGCGTATTCCGAAGGCCTCGGTAGATCCTCACACCGCTTGTTCTGACTGTAGGGACAGGCCCTGTCAGTTAGAAAATCGATGTGAGGAATGCGCCGGACTTTCGGAACTGGAATTTGTCCGTCTTTTGAAATATTCAACTAAGTTAGAGAGAGGTAGAGTTAGGAGGAGTTCTTCTCACTCTTCACTTTTTTCCTCACCTCATGATCCCCTACCTTTTCCTACCCCTGTAGTGGCTACCCCCGAACCTACTGTTTGCCCTCCGCCTGATATGTCTGTTGTTTTGCGTGCTATTCAGGCCTTAGGCGATAAAGTAGAGTCAGTGGTAAGTGATCATAAGTCTCTGATGGCCGAAGTCAAGGAACTTAAGGTCAAGAGTGCAGTGGGTGGAATTAGTGCCAGTGCTGTGACGAGTGCTAGTGTCAGTGCAGTGCCAAGTGCTAGTGTCAGTGCCAGTGTGGTGCGTGAGGATACTTCTGTGCGAGCCAGTCGTCCTCCCAGTCCGGGACCTCTTGCAAGCTCCCAAGCCCAGGGGAGAAGCAATGTCGAAGGGCATAAGGGTTCGGCAGGCCTTGTTAGGCGCACAGAAGTATCCTCGGTGGTTGCGGGCGTGTCTTCCAAAGACCGTCACTCCCACCTGCAGACAATTGAGCCCGTCTTTTTCTCGTCCGCTGATCAACTGTCAGGGAAGAAACGTTGGTCTCAGGTCTCGAGACCACTTAAACGCAGAGTCCAGTCCGCGAGTGCTCAGCCAGGTTGCAGTCATTGGCTCAGCTCTGACTCGCCGCAGTCATCTGTCGACTGCACTCCGCCCAAGAGGAGTAAGGTTCTGCCACAACAGAGCTCGACTGTTAAGGCTTTACCTCAGCCTACTGTAGTTTCTGCCGACCCCAAGTGGACTCTTCTTCAGTCCATGCAAGCACAGCTTTCGGACTTGATGCGTGAGTGTCGGGCTGAGAGTGTTGCGCCTCCGCCTCCGCCTACACTCCCTCCGCCTGCGCTCGCTCCGCCTGCGCTCGCTCCGCCTGCGCTCGCTCCGCCTGATCGCAGTACCACCTGCCAGGCGTACGATGTTGAGCCTCGTTCTGAGTTTGCTGTTCCCAATGGTGTTCAGCCTCCGCCTTCTTTAAGGCAACCTTTACAATGGGATCAGGAGGATTATACCTCTCTTCCTCCGCCTCCACTTGCTGCTCCACCAGTGGTGCAACACTCGGTTGAGGTACAACAACCTCTCCCGTCCATGAGTCAGTCTCCTCAGCTCTCGCTGCAGCGAGCTCAACCCTCCACAAGGCAAGCACCACTACACCTTAGCCTTGCGCCTCAGGAGCCTCAGCTTGCGAGACATTTACCTTGTTCTGCGCAGCCTCTACCTCATCGCGCTCCGCTCACACCACAGGAACAGGAACTTGCTACTCCACTTCCGCCAACAGCTCAGCAAGCGCAACCCTTGGGTTCAACCAGGAGTCAGCCTCCTCCACCCATGCGCCTTCCTTCTGCTTCGTCTTTTATTCAGCCTTTGCAGTCTGAGCCTCAGGTTTTCCCTCAACAGTTACTTGAAGAGGAAACCACTAATATTGTTCCTACTCGTTCTGACTCTGCTGTTCAGCATTCTTGTCCGATCTCTTCGCTACACTCTGGTGATGAGGCGTCTGATGATGAGGAGGCACACCTGGATCCCTCGTCAGACGTGGATGAATCCAAGCCTTCTCCACAGTCTATTGACTTTCGTAAGGTCTTGGCTCTGCTTAGGGAGGTTTACCCAGACCACTTTGTCTCTGCTATTCCCCGCTCTCCGCCATCTGAGTTTTCGCTGGGCATACAACAAGCTAAGTCCACCTATACTAAGCTAGTCCTAGCAAGGTCCTCTAAGAGAGCGTTAAGGATCTTAGGGGAGTGGCTGCAGACTAAGCAACACCTTGGCAAAACTTCTTTCATGTTCCCTCCGACTAAGCTCACTTCGAAAGCGAGCGTTTGGTATGCCACAGGAGAAGCACCAGGCTTGGGAGTACCTGCCTCTGCCCAGGCTGACTTCTCAAGTCTGGTAGACTCGCCTCGGAGAACTGCAATGAGGCGCTCTAAGGTTTGCTGGACCTTCTCAGACCTTGATCACTTACTGAAGGGAGTATTTAGAGCATTTGAGATGTTCAACTTTCTAGACTGGTGCCTGGGGGCCCTCAGCAAGAAGACCTCTCCTGCGGACAAGGATTCTGCCATGCTATTAATGTCCTGCATGGATAAGGCCATTAGGGATGGATCTGGTGAGCTTGCGTCGATGTTTGTATCAGGGGTTTTGAAGAAAAGGGAACAGCTGTGTACCTTCCTTTCCTCCAGCATTACGCCTTGTCAAAGGTCACAACTCCTTTTTGCTCCGCTCTCGAAGTTCCTCTTCCCCGAAGAGCTGGTTAAGGACTTGTCTGCTGCCCTGATACAAAAGGACACACACGATCTTGTAGCCTCATCGGCTCGTAAGTCTAAGGTTGCTACCTCAGTCCCCAAGACTTATCGCTCCCCAGTGGCTGATACCCCTGCTACGAGGTTCATACCGCCCTTTCGTGGTAGAGCCCCCAGCCGAGGAAGCTCCCGTCCAGACTCTTACAGGAGCAAGTCTAGGAAAGGCTTCAAGACATCTAAAGGAAAAAACTGACTCTCCGCATCTCCAGACAGCAGTAGGAGCCAGACTCAAGATCTTCTGGCGAGCCTGGGAGAAGAGAGGTGCAGACGCCCAGTCTGTCAGTTGGCTGAGGGACGGTTACAGGATTCCATTCTGCCTCAAACCACCTCTGACCACATCTCCCATCAACCTCTCTCCCAACTACAAAGAAGAGGACAAGAGGCTAGCATTGCACCAGGAGGTGTCGCTACTTGTGCAGAAGAAGGCAGTGGTTATAGTCCGGGACCATCAATCCCCGGGCTTCTACAACCGTCTCTTTCTTGTGGCCAAGAAGACAGGAGGTTGGAGACCGGTGCTGGACGTCAGCGCGCTCAACGCGTATGTCACCAAGCAGACGTTCACGATGGAGACGACGAAGTCGGTCCTAGCAGCGGTCAGACAGGAGGACTGGATGGTCTCGTTGGACTTGAAAGATGCCTACTTTCACGTTCCGATTCATCCAGACTCCCAACCTTTCCTGAGATTCGTTTTTGGAAAGGTTGTCTACCAATTCCAAGCCCTGTGTTTTGGCCTAAGCACAGCTCCTATGGTGTTCACTCATCTGATGAGGAATATAGCAAAATTCCTACACTTATCGGACATCAGAGCCTCCCTCTACTTAGACGACTGGCTGTTGAGAGCCTCCACGAGTCGTCGCTGTCTGGAGAATCTCAACTGGACTTTGGACTTAATCAGACAACTGGGTCTTTTAGTCAACATAGAAAAGTCTCAGCTCATTCCCTCCCAATCCATTGTGTACCTGGGAATGGAGATTCGGAGTCAGGATTTTCGGGCTTTTCCATCGGCCCCCAGGATAAGCCAAGCCCTAGAGTGCATCATGAGCATGCTGAAGAGGAGCAGTTGCTCGGTGAGACAGTGGATGAGTCTCACAGGGACCCTTTCATCACTGGCCCTGTTCGTCGAGCTAGGGAGACTCCACCTCCGCCCTCTTCAATTCCATCTTGCAGCTCATTGGGACAAGGGTTCGACTCTCGAAGCAGTCTCTATCCCAGTCACCCAAGAGATGAAGACCACTCTCCTGTGGTGGAAGAACAATCTCCTTCTCAGGGAGGGCCTATCGTTGGCTATTCAGACCCCCAATCTTCATCTCTTCTCAGATGCATCGGACTCGGGCTGGGGTGCGACCTTGAACGGACGGGAATGCTCGGGAACGTGGAACGAGGAACAGGGATTGCTCCACATCAACTGCAAGGAGCTACTAGCAGTTCATTTAGCCCTGCTGAACTTCAAGTCCCTCCTGCTAGGCAAAGTGGTGGAGGTGAACTCAGACAACACCACAGCCTTGGCTTACATCTCCAAGCAAGGAGGGACCCATTCGAGGAGCCTATTCGAGATCGCAAGGGACCTCCTCATTTGGTCAAGAGGTCTAAACCTCACTCTGGTCACGAGGTTCATTCAGGGCAATATGAACGTCTCAGCAGATCGCCTAAGCAGAAGGAATCAGGTCATTCCCACGGAATGGACCCTCCACAAGAGTGTGTGCAACAGACTTTGGACCTTGTGGGGTCAACCTACCATAGATCTGTTTGCCACCTCCATAACCAAGAGACTTCCGCTGTACTGTTCCCCTGTTCCAGACCCTGCAGCAGTTCATGTGGATGCTTTTCTACTGAACTGGTCCCATCTCGACCTTTACGCATTCCCACCGTTCAAGATAATAAACAAAGTTCTGCAGAAATTCATCTCGCACGAAGGGACACGGCTGACGCTGGTTGCTCCCCTTTGGCCTGCAAGAGAATGGTTCACAGAGGTACTTCAATGGCTAGTCGACATCCCCAGGACTCTACCTCTAAGAGTGGACCTTCTACGTCAACCTCACGTAGACAGGTTGCACCCAAACCTCCACGCTCTTCGGCTGACTGCCTTCAGACTGTCGAAAGATTCGCTAGAGCTAGAGGCTTTTCGAAGGAGGCAGCCAGTGCGATTGCCAGAGCAAGAAGGGTTTCCACTCGTAGAGTCTACCAATCTAAGTGGGAAGTCTTCCGAAGCTGGTGTAGAGCCAATTCAATATCCTCTACCAATACCTCTGTGACCCAAATAGCTGACTTCCTTCTACATCTTAGGAATGAGAGATCCCTTTCAGCCCCTACGATTAAAGGGTATAGGAGTATGTTGGCTTCAGTTCTCCGCCACAGAGGTTTGGACCTTTCTTGCAACAAGGACCTTCAAGACATTCTTAAGTCTTTTGAGACGTCTAAAGAGCGTCGTCTATCCACTCCAGGCTGGAACCTAGACGTAGTCTTAAGGTTCCTTATGTCATCTAGGTTCGAACCTCTCCAGTCAGCTTCCTTCAAGGACCTTACCCTCAAGACTCTTTTTCTCGTCTGCCTTGCAACAGCTAAGAGAGTCAGTGAGGTTCATGCCTTCAGCAAGAACATTGGTTTCACGACCGAATCTGCAACATGTTCTTTTCAGCTCGGATTCCTAGCAAAGAACGAACTTCCTTCACGTCCTTGGCCTAGATCGTTTGAAATACCTAGCCTCTCCAACATGGTAGGTAACGAACTAGAGAGAGTTCTTTGCCCTGTCAGAGCTCTCAAATATTATCTTAAGAGGTCTAAACCTATTCGAGGACAGTCAGAAGCCTTATGGTGTGCCATCAAGAAACCTTCGAGGCCCATGTCCAAGAACGGGGTTTCGTATTATATAAGGCTTCTGATTAGAGAAGCCCATTCTCACTTAAAGGAGGAAGACCTTGCATTGCTGAAGGTAAGGACCCACGAAGTAAGAGCCGTAGCTACTTCGATGGCCTTTAATAAAAACCGTTCTCTGCAGAGCATAATGGATGCAACCTATTGGAGGAGCAAGTCAGTGTTTGCATCATTTTATCTTAAAGATGTCCAGTCTCTTTACGAGAACTGCTACACCCTGGGACCATTCGTAGCAGCGAGTGCAGTAGTAGGTGAGGGCTCAGCCACTACATTCCCTTAATCCCATAACCTTTTTTTAACCTTTCTCTTGAATGCTTTTATTGTTGTTTTTATGGTTGTTACGGTAGGCTAAGAAGCCTTCCGCATCCTTTTGATTTGGCGGGTGGTCTATTCATTCTTGAGAAGCGCCTGGGTTAGAGGTTTTGTAGAGGTCCTTTAGTAGGGGTTGCAACCCTATATACTTTAGCACCTTTGGGTTGATTCAGCCTCCAAGAGGAACGCTGCGCTCAGTAAGGAAGACGAACTTAAAAAAGAGGCAGAGTAACGGTTCAATTCGACTTCCTTACCAGGTACTTATTATTTCATTGTTATTTGAGATAACTGTTATATGAAATATGGGATACTTAGCTATCCTTTAATCTTGTACACTGGTTTTCACCCACCCCCCTGGGTGTGAATCAGCTACATGATTATCGGGTAAGTTTAATATTGAAAAATGTTATTTTTATTAATAAAATAAATTTTTGAATATACTTACCCGATAATCATGATTTAATCGACCCTCCCTTCCTCCCCATAGAGAACCAGTGGACCGAGGAATAATTGAGGAGGTGTCAACAAGAAGTACTTGAGTACCTGGCCACAGGTGGCGCTGGTAAGTACACCCCCTTCTAGTATTGTGATAGCTGGCGTATCCCTCCATAGAATTCTGTCGGGCAACGGAGTTGACAGCTACATGATTATCGGGTAAGTATATTCAAAAATTTATTTTATTAATAAAAATAACATTTTTCAAAGTATTTAAGCTGATTATTTATATAGTACAGTGGTTGGATCTTTTAACTTTAATTGTATGTCTATAGCATCCTGAAATATGGATTTTAATGAATTTGAAACGGTTGGACTAAAGTGAGCTGAATATCTGCTTTTAGTAAGTATGTACTGGGTGGGCCAAAAGTAGGGTTACAGTTAACACTTACACATTTTATATTTAGTAGACATGTAGACATTTATTTACATACATTTGTATTTATAACAAAATACATATACTGCATAATATTTCGAAGAAATGAGTAAGTAGCATAGAATAAGAATTCAGTATTATATTTTATAATTTAAATCTAAAACATTATTGTGAAGGTGAAAAAGATAATGAAGTAACTGTAACCCTACTTTTGGCTCACCCTGTAATATAACATAAATTGCAATGCAACAGATAGTATAGTAGTTGCACTAAAATCTTCCAAGATCAGATGGTTCATTGCAGCTTTATCATACTTATAGATTTTTTATCTTAAACTAAATATGCTCTTATTTTCTCTTCAGTCTAACAAGGTTGTTGTTTTGGAGGACTTGGCTGCAAAATTCCAAATGAAAACACAGGATTGCATCAAGAGGGTATCAGAATTGCAGAAATCAAAAACACTGACAGGTAAATACAAATGGTTATTAGTACAAATTTCCTAGTTACACATATGTGGATAGCATTTTTAACTATTATCTCTTAAATTTGAAACATTAACTGGAAATTATATCTGAACTTAATTCTATTTGAGGTATATGTGCTGCTACTGGACTCCATAAAATTAATTGATTTTGAGTGATGAAAGGTGTCCAGGTAATTTTTGGTACCTTGCATTTGATGTGTGTTTCCCTATGGTGTTAAAGTTGGTTGTATTATTTGAATGTGTACTCTGTAAAAGTACATAATTTCATATTTCTTAGCACAAAGTAGTATAAATTTTTTCTGAAATTCTGAACAAACATGCTTAGCTTTGAAAACACCTTTGATATACTGCACATATACTCTAGAGCCTCCAATAAATGTATTAAGTGCAAAAGAAGCTCACAGATAAGAAATTGCTTAAAACAAGTTGACCAAGTACAATAGAAGACTCGGTGCAATAGATACGACACACCAAGTTTTTCACTTGGCGAGAGTTTAACCTCTTAGAAGGCGTGGTATTTTAAGCCAACTGGTTTGCTGGAAGGGAGGAATATAGGGGAAAGAGGGAGAGAAAACATTTGCCGTAATTTTCAGGTTAAGAAGCTCATGTTTCGAGTACTGTATATTATCAATGTAATTTGTAAGTATCAGGGAAATAGATTTAATGAAATTTTCTTACGTTGGTTTTGAATACAAAGGTTGTTCATTATTTCATTGATGTCTTAAACTGTTCTTTATCCCGATTTTCTCTTAAAATTGTCAATCAGAGCTCATCTACATTTTCTCTAATGGATATTTTGTCTAATTTGACATTTTCAAGACATTGTGAAAGTAGCAGTTTGTACAAGGTCTTTTAATGGTAAAATTCAACAAAGTTGAACTTGGGAGATTTTTTTTATTTAACATTGACTAAAAGAATGACTTTACATTTTAGCCTAAATGAGCTGTAATTTTTACAGTGCAGAATTAGAAATGGACAAAAACAAAGGAATTTTCCATGATCTTGAGTACAGATATATGTTTTTTTTTCACCCTAGCTGCACTTCTTCATTAACTATACCTTGATGAAATATTCACCTCATTTAAGTTTAAACCTTTCATGCAAGCCATGCTAGAGTCAAGAAATACATTTGAGTTGATTGGTCTCATTAAACTACTTTATAAAGTATAAATAAAGTATAAGTAAGAAATGTATTAGGTTTTATGAAGTGAAGAGAACCTGTGAGAACTTGAAATAAGAAAGCTTAGGTTAGAAATGTACTTCTATCACCTCTATTTTGAATGGATTAATGATTAGAAGTTATTTGGTATCAACCCAGTTTCTTGGAGTTCTGAATGGCCTTCCAGGCCCCATCCCAGGCCCCAGTACAGAGGCTTTTAACCCCAATTCATAGATTTAATCCAATAACAGGAGTGGTCATTGTCAAGCTTTATTTTGAACGTTCACAAGAGCTGTATTATTATTATTATTATTACTATCCAAGCTACAACCCTAGTTGGAAAAGCAAGATGCTATAAGCCCAAGGGCTCCAACAGGGAAAAATAGCGCAGTGAGGAAAGGAAATAAGGAAATAAATAAATGAAGAGAACAAATTAACAATAAATCATTCTAAAAATAGTAACAACGTCAAAACATACATGTCATATATGAACTATTAACAACATCAAAAACAAATATGTCATAAATAAACTATAAAAAGACTCATGTCCGCCTGGACAACAAAAAAGCATTTGCTCCAACTTTGAACTTTTGAAGTTCTACTGATTCAACTACCCGATTAGGAAGATCATTCCACAACTTGGTAACAGCTGGAATAAAACTTCTAGAGTACTGCGTATGGCTATTTGGAAAAATGTAGCTTATCTTCTGAGGTGTTTGTTTTATAATGTCTACCAGAAAAAATATTTTGTCATTTTCAGTTAATTAAAAGTTTTATGAAAATTAATTTTTAACATTTCCAAGGATAAATGTATTGGTATTCACACACGGACTTATCAAATAGGTTATCAATGATTAATGTATTTTGTGCACTATGCCTTGATATGTTTATTAAAATTTGATGGATTTGATTACAGTACATGTATTCCATTGAATTAATTAACTATCCAAATAACTAGTATACTTTAAAGCTTTTATGGAGTTTTTCATATCTATAAGACTGTTGTTGGTTCTTATCTTCTTATTGCACTATACATAACAAAGTGAAGAAGTTGATTGGAAAATTTTATGTTGAGTCTGGTATAAACTTTCATGACTTAAGTCTTTAGTTTATTATTGCATTATTTAATATTTTCATAGTGTTAAACGGCATATACATTTATCATTATTGTGTGTAACTCTTGTTCTTCAATCTTTTTTTAATATTTTTATTTCAAGTTTATTTCCTTTTTATGTTTTATAATTTTTTTCCACCAATTCTTGCTGATGTCCAGTCCTAGCACATATATCTTGAATTCCCCTCATAGAGTACTGTATATGAATAAAAAGACCTACACTATTAGCCAATATATCTTGATACCGTTGAAGTGTGGACTGATAATTCTTGAATGGTTATAGCTATATAGACTATGCTGAAATTCTCTCTTCCAAAATTGTTTATAGAGTTAGGAGTACTTGATTTTAACAACATACTGTATTTTTTTTATTTTCAGGTGTTATTGATGACCGTGGTAAATTTATTTATATTAGTCAAGAGGAGTTGGAAGGAGTTGCCAAATTTATCAGACAGCGTGGAAGATGAAATTCTCGCTCTTCCAAAATTGTTTTTAGACTTATGAGTATTTAATTTTAACAAAAATTTTTTCTTCCAGGTGTTATTGATGACCGTGGTAAATTTATTTATATTAGTCAAGAAGAGTTGGAAGGAGTTGCCAAATTTATCAGACAGCGTGGAAGATGAAATTCTCGCTCTTCCAAAATTGTTTTTAGACTTATGAGTATTTAATTTTAACAACATATTTTTTTCTTCCAGGTGTTATTGATGACCGTGGTAAATTTATTTATATTAGTCAAGAGGAGTTGGAAGGAGTTGCCAAATTTATCAGACAGCGTGGGAGAATCTCCATTGCAGACTTGGCAGAGTCCTCTCACAGTTTGATCACACTTACTCCAGAGACGTGTCCTAGCTAGCTACTTAAAACTTTTATTCTATATTTTTAAATTAAGAATGGTGATATTACTTCAGGTTGTTGAGGTTAACAGATCAGTATTTGTTTTTAGGAAAGCTTTACTAATAAACTTGCTTTGATTTTTTTTTTGAAATCTTTTAAAAAGATCTTTCTCATATTGTTAGACTTAATATCTAAGTCATTGATAGTTATGCTTTGTGAAAAGCAATTATTGTGCAATATTTACGCACCATTTCAATCATGAGTGAAAAGAAGAATTTGAGTAGTGCAATTTTGTTGGATTATTGTATTTCCGAAAAAGGTAGAATGATATATTTTTTTAAATTTCTTTTTCACTCCTTTCATTAGGAAGAAGTTTCAATTGTTAAAAAGTTGTTTGAAAATTAAAAAGATTTGTTACAAAAATAAATTGTACAAGATTTCTATTGTCATTTTATCATATTGTATAATCTTTGCTAGTATCTAAACTGTACTTTTCTGTATGTTATCACTCCATTACCTTTTGATATCTTATGCAAGGGGGAAATGAATATTCCAGGCCATTTGGTAACAAGAAGGAAAAAGAAAGAGTCGAGTTTAACGCTTAGTTTATCATGGCACTGGGCAGTTATATCCCACTCAATTACAATGATTTATGATAAGCCCTCTGTAATCGTTTTAATGAATAATTAGGCAGATGAAGGCTGGCATCTCATTGCAGCAGGTTGCTGTTATGAATAAGTTTTATGGAATTGAGTTTAATCATGATGGAGATAGTTAATTTGCTTATTGAAGGATGGTTAATAATCAAAACAGGAAAATCTAATGTTTAATGTTGTACAGGAAAAAAGTACAGTATAAAGTGAATCTTTACAAAGTAAATATAATGTTATGACCTGGTGGGTATTGTCACAACTGGTGAAGAGGAGTTATTCCCTTTCCTTAATGTAACAGCATCCAGGGTAATACTTTTATGAAATAGTAAACTTTTCACTTGAAAGGTGATCTTGTGAGAAGGTAGGGTTTGCTTCACTGGTTAGGTGTCTAGTCTTTTACCCAGTCATATTTGGAAAAAGGGCTGAAGAGAATGTACCCTAAGTGATGGAGGAATTTCCCCCTAAGAAAAACAGGTGAATGTAATGTGAAACTTGAGTATCTAAGAGGAATACACATAAATGAAATTGCTGAAACGATACTATTGATGTTAATACAGTTTTCCATTACAAGTTTAAAGTAACCTAAACAACCAAAGTGAAAAGTCAAGAAAGTTGTGATGTGTAACCTTTGAACAGTTTGAAATCTCAATTTACTTACATTTTATCCCAACGTACTTTTACGGAACTGGGTTAAACTCCAATCATGTTGTTTCTAATCCTGGGAAGTGCCCTATCTTGTATAATGTTCAACATTATTACCCATGCACTTTGCCTGTAGTGTGAAAGTATATGAAAGTGTTCTCATGCGATACCCAGACCTTAATTGTTTTTTGGATGTAGTAATTGTAGCTTTGCAGAGAGGGATACTCATTTATAGTTTGGGTTGTTTACAAAAATATTGGTCCATGAATGGGACTGCAGTATTGGTAGTTTCTTTTTTTTTTTTTTGGTCCATGAATGGGACTGCAGTATTTTTTTTTTTTTTTTTTTTTTTTTTTTTTAAATGGTTACACAACCAGCAAGGTCAGGATTAAATACTATCTCATATCTTATCACCCTGTATCCAGTTAGGCTTTGTTAATGGTATTTACAGCTTTTCTTCTGCCCCTAGCTGCACTTGCTTTATATCCCTCTACTCTAGCTCGTTTAGCTACCTTCCGTCTTTCAGTCCAACATCTTATAACTTTTACCTCTGTGTAATTAAGGCTTTATCTTGGGTGCACTTAGACGACCCTAGTGCTAAGCTATATATCCCAAGTCCAAATTAGTTCAAACCTTATCCTATCATGTTTAAGGGTTTGTTGGTAATGTAACTTAGACAGGAATTTTTATGCAGATTAATCTTAGATGTAATGTGTGCACAGAAGTGTATTTACCATAATTTTTCATACAGCAATGAGGTACCTAAGATAATTCACGAATTAATGAGAAAAGGCAATGCAATAAGCTGTTTTGTGTGTAGAATAGGAGTATTTTTGTATTGTTTGTTATAACTATTGCTTTGTAAATACACTTAAAACATGTTTTAAGTTGCACCGAATAGGTAAAATCATCTTCCCACCTTTAACCTAGTTTTAGTTACTGGCTATTAAACCAGTTGGATAGGTAAAACATTCAAGTTGCCTTTGTTGCAGTATTTAGAAAGAAGGGAAAGCTGATCTCTAGATAGATTTGTGTTTAGGAATCTGCATCCATGCCTAAACATGACACAGTGCTCCAAGAGTTGAAGAAGGCTATTAACCTTAGGACCTGCTTTTCATACTTGTGCATATATCCTTTTGCATTTAATTATCTTGCAAACACTAGCCTCCATGGTTAATATTAGATTCTGTTTGACACTTCAATGCCATTTATACTATTCATTGAGCTAGTGATGATTTCTTCATAGTAGCAAATAGATGGTGATGACATTTGTTTTGACCATTGTGATCCTATTGGGGTAAATATTTTGATGCCCTACAATATTTTCTTAACTAACATGTAAATGATTATTTGTGAACCTATGTTACCTGATTAGACTTGATGAGAGTGTAAACATCCATACCATTTAATGCTAGAGGCATTTAAGCAACTACTGTAGGCCATAATACTCTTCAATTGAGGGGTATTCTAGAACACTTAAGGAACTGATTCATTTTTTTAAGCACCATCCTGTAGAAGTGGCACATCTTGATGCCCAGTACAGACTCACTCTATCTGGGTAAAATGAACTTCTAGACAATACTGAAGTTTGTATTGTACATAGATTTTTTACCTGATTTGGTTATCAAAGCTTTCAAAAGTTAACCATGCTGTTCGAATGTGTAATCTGCTTTCACCATAGATAAACCAGATATTCAGTGGAAAAATCTATTCTAAAAGTTTAATCAGACACACTGTATTTTTAGAGACTTATCATGCCCAAAGGGTTTTAAAAAAAAAAATTAAAATGGGTATTAAAGGCTCTACGATAGGAAAAAAGTTTGTGAATTGAGGTAAAAGATAGAAAGTTCAGCAGGTTTGGGTGTTATGTCCCTGTTCCATTATTATTTGTAATCATCACAGCAGAATGTACATCGGTAAAGTAAATTCAACTTTCTTAACATTGAGAAATAATTGAAAAATTGTGACAATACCTGTATGGTGGTTCATTTAGGCATCTTGCTGAGAAAATGTGAGAGAGAGGATAAGACACCTCCAAATGCTACATTACATAGTAAGAGGAGGTTCAAACCAGTGCCTAAATTATACACCATAGGGATCCAGAATTCAATATAGAAGTTTGTAAGAAAAGACCTAAAATACTTTCATCTCGAGAACAACAGGAATTTAATGTGCTAAATTATTGTAAGGTGAGACTACAATAGAATTCAAAATATTTGTATCATAATATGCAAGAAATATCTTGATGGATAAAATGTACTGTACTTGGAAGTGCAACATTGCTCTTGTCATTCATGCCAAATACAGTAGGCGTACGTGGCAAAAGCTAGAGCTGGTATTCACTTTGAAAATTGGTAATAGAATCTTTAATTTTGTACTATTAGGCTAGTTTTGGGTCTTATTGCTGGATATAATTGCTTACAGCAAACTCCTAAAGTTTGTTGCAAATTTCTAAGCTGTAATTCTCTCTAGATGGGCTTGTTAGCTCGTGACCATGCAAGCGCATATGGTCAATGGAACAGGTATTCTTACTGTTTATAGTCTTTTAGTCTACAAAACCAAGTTTTGCTTCGGGTCAATTATCAGTGGCCAGTTTGAAACCAGTTTGGCTAATAACAGCAAATTTTCAACCAGGCTGAGCAATTGATTTTTACAATAGTTTTTACTCTTCCTATTACTATTCTCGTGTCAACATGATTTGTTGCCTGCACAATATGAACCAATTGTCTTTATATAAGGAAAGTAGGAAAATTCACGAACAGGTGGTTTGCCCAATATTTACAGTCAGACATGATAACAAGAATGGAAAATATATACTGTACTGTATTCCCTAAGTCCAGTGTAGGCCTACTTGTACCCAGTTTTAAGATCCTATCTTGGAAACTGTTTTGTAAAGTTTATACTTGACATTTTTTGTAATCCTTTCGTGCAAATGGACAGACTAGTCGAACCAAAAACAAATAGATTGTTGTACCCTGTACAATAGATGAAAGGCCATGAAGAAAGAAAGAGAGAGAGAGGGCTAAACACATCACAAATTGGAATGAAAACGATTAACCTCCTGATGAAAACAAGATGCTAGCAACTTTCATCTCTGAACTGGAAAAATCACACACATGGAAAATAACACATTTTATATATATATATATATATATATATATATATATATATATATATATATGTATATATATATATATATATATATATATATATATATATATATTTATATATATATATATATATATATATATATATATATAAATTATGTATGTATTAAGTAAAAAGTTGTGTAGAGCAAGAGGATAGCATTCAAAAGGCTTATGGTTTAATCATGAATTGTCTTAGAGGCTATCCAGGTGCAAATGTGTCTTGGTATAAGGTTAGGGCTCTGATCAGGTAAAGGGTATAAGACTAGCAACCACATCCCTATAGACATTATTATTATTATTATTATTATGTGCTAAGCTACAACTCTAGTTGGAAAAGCAGGATGTTATAAGCCCAGGGGCCCCAACAGGGAAAATAGCCCAGTGAGGAAAGGAAAAATGAAATATTTTAAGAACATTAACATCATCTAAATATTTCCCATATAAACTATAAAAACTTGACAAAACAAGAGAAAGAAAAAACAAATAGAATAGTGTGCCCGAGTGTACCCTGAAGCAAGAGAACTCTAACCCAAGACAGTGAAAGACCATGGTATAGAGTCTATGGCACTACCCAGGATAAGAGAACAGTGGTTTGATTTTGGAGTGTCCTTCTAGAAGAGCTGCTTACCATAGCTAAAGAGTCTCTTCTACCCTTACTAAGAGGAAAGTAGCTACTGAAAAATTAGAGTACAGTAATTAACCCCTTGGGTGAAGAAGACTTGTTTGGTAATCAGTGTTGACAAGTGTATGAGGACAGAGAATCTGTAAAGAATATGCCAGACTATTCGGTGTATGTGTAGGCAAAGGGAAAGTGAAACTAGAACATGCTGCCCCTCTGACACAATCACACACACACTCACACACACACACTATATATATATATATATATATATATATATATATATATATATATATATATATATATATATATATATATATATATATAATGAAAGGTCATATGTTTGTAAAACAAATAAGGTGAGAGAATGGATTAAAATATTGCCATGGCTGAAAGAGAATACAATATTTGGTTTCAACATTAGCGTAGATAATTTTCCCGCCAAAATTAATGTGACAGTGGATCCCTTTAATTGAAAAAAAAATCTTAATGGAAATAAATAACATTCAATTTATGCTATCCTAATTATAGAAGGTAGTTTTTCATACTCTCATGAAAGTAATGTTTCTGTTAACCGAGATTAACTATACAAAATAAAAGAAGTCCCCAAAATTTGAGCTCAGTCAGTCGAGTGACGCTTAGTTTGACGGTCCACTTATGTTATTGTGCTTGTGTTTAAGATAATTATTTTTCATTGCGTTTCTCGATCAAGATGGATATTGTGTAGCGAGAAAAAAGATTGTTCTGCATACAACGCTTACTGATGTCTGTGATATTCAAATGTTGGAAGGATACATCGTTTGATTGAAATCTGGTCCCCGGTAGGCGAGTGGCGGCGCTGGATAAGGTAGGTAAGTTACTTAACTGGGCCATTTGAATGAACCATTTTATTATAATTGTACTATACAGATATTTAGTATTTTGGTTGTCTTCCTCGTGTTCCAAGTTCGGGAAATGTATCTGTACAATATGCTGCATCGCCGCATGTGTTTTTAAAATATGACAATGGATGATTTTACCTTTTTCCAAAATATAGGTCTAGGCGTCATATTTTCACAATTCTCGGGAGTTGGCCTTTTGTTCTCCATAAAGCTAATGTGAACTATGGCATCACAATTCACACAAACCCATTATTTTTAATGGTATTTGTAATGTACTAAATGAACATAGGCCTACCTGAAAGAAATGGATGTCGGAATATAAATAATCACATTGAAATGAAAAAACTTATCTTAAATCACTTATTTCCAGGTAATTGTCATTTAAGAATCTGCACATTATCGAATATAGCGTTCTTTTATAAATGAATTACTTTTTTAAAAATTCACTGAGTTCTTAGACATCGTTTTTTTCTATGTATGTTTAATAGGGGCTGGTGCATAATTGCGTATCGGTTGTTTAAAAAGTGAAGTAGTTTTTCACTGTAAATACTAAAATGTAAATCCATTGTTTACACCAGACACCGAAGCGGACTTATTGCGCATGCTTGGTTTCTGTGCATTTACAATGACGTGTCAGTTTTTTTTTTAAAACCAATTAACAGTTTACAAGTATTTCTACATAAGTTCCCGGATGTTGTTCTACAACAGCCATTTTAATTGATTATGATGGAAATGCCCTCCGTTCAGTGTAAATCTATTGTTACTAGAGTGAAATTAAAAAATAGCCGAGAAGTAATGTCTCAAAGGTCCGATTCCGACTTGATATTTAGGAAAGACCAACACACTTTCTATACTGTAAAGATTACCAAAGAAAAAAAAAAACGATGACAATTATAAGGTAAGGAATTATTTGATTTACTTGATCATGATGTAAGGATTTATTTGTGATTTACTTTTAGTTTGTGACCTGGGAAGGGGGATTCTGGGGCTTGCCCCCTGGCTAGGGGTTGTGACCTGGGAAGGGGGGTTCTGGGGCTTGCCCCTGGCTAGGGGTTGTGACCTGGGAAGGGGGGTTCTGGGGCTTGCCCCTGGCTAGGGGTTGTGACCTGGAAAGGGGGGTTCTGGAGCTTGCCCCTGGCTAGGGGTTGTGATCTGGGAAGGGGGGTTCTGGGGCTTTCCCCCTGGGTAGGGGTTGTGACCTGGGAAGGGGGGTCCGGGGGCTTGCACCCCGGCTAGGGGTTGTAACCTGGGAACTACTAGGTTAGGTTAGGTGGGTTTGTTAGGTTCTGTACCCGTTAACAAATCTCAAAAGTGTAAAATAATTATGTTTTGGCCTGTTTTCAGCCAGTTATATGAACCATATATTTTCCAACTGGTTATCTAGTCCTTATTTTGCATTTCTGACCTTTATAATTGCTGTAAATCACTTTGTTTATGACATTTCCCCACCCCAAAAAACCACAGTTTCCCACTAGTGAATTCCATAATTGTCTTTATATAAGTGGGTCCAGAAACTCATAAATGGGTGGTTCGCCCCAATAATCAAGGTCAGAATTATATACAACACAAGATAACGAGTAGGAAAAATATATGGTTCATGTATTTGGCTAGAAATAAAGTATCATATATTTACCGTAATCAGTTCTATGTTGTACATTTTAGAGTATGAATTGGAAATGCCTTAAGTTTTTTTTTTTTTTTTTTTTTTTTTTTTTTTTTTTTTTTTTTTTTGACGTTGAGGTCTCTTGCGTAATATTAGTTTCCTAAGGTTAGGCGTTGCAGGCTATGATAAAAGGGAGTTTGTCAGGCTACGCTACCATGATTCGTTATGGATTCAAGCTTCTTATGATCAATTAAACTGGGTACCTCGGAAGCAAACCGCGCTTAGGATGGTCTATAAAAATGTATTTTAAAGACCTTGCGATGAACTATCTTTTAAGAGGGTCCCTTAAAGGCGGGTTTACACGGTCGAACGCTGTTCGACGGACAAGTGTTTGAAGTGATGTTCGAACGTGTGAACGGAGTAGACTATTTGGTTTTCGAACAAGGTTGTCGAACTGTTCGAAGAAAGTCTGTTCTCGCCTAACTTTAGTGGGTGGAGCCTCGTTGTCCACAAACCGTATGCATTTGACTGACTCTACCCCTTGGAACCGTTTGACAAGCAGGTTCGACAACCGGGTTCGACCAAGCGTTCGACCGTGTAAACACCGGTAAGAGTAACCGTAACATACTTAGCCTTATACGGACTGCAAGAATGAAAGTATAAGTTTGGTTGTATTTATAGTTTACACTGCACGAATAACGACTGTTGATTTGTGTGTTTAAGCTTTTGAGATGTGTTGTGACTTACTTTTTTCAGCCCCATTTGATGCCTTGCCGTTAATAATCTTTACCGGCGTTCTCCTGTACCTTCACCTTTTTCCATTTATGTATGGAGTCGGTGTTTCTAGTCAGTCTTTTCTATCTTTTGTCATGTGCATCTTGTTCTCTAAACCCTTCCCCTTCAAGTCATTCAGTAATTTATCTTTGCACATGAACTTTGAAAGCCTTCTACCTCCATGTGCATAACCCTTTTACAACACGTGTTCATCTTCTATCATGACATGACCAAACCATTTCAGTCTCATTCCTGAGATTTCTATGAAACTTCTAATACTTTGACTACCCGCTGATGTATTAATTCCGGATCTTCTTTTTTTGTGACCACACATCCACCTCAGCATTTCCCACCGTTATCCCTACATTTAGGGGTCGGTTCCCTGATGCTCCCTCTCCAATGCCTTCTATCAAAGGCATCTTCTACCAAACCTCTTCTCTCCATATCATCCTTCACCTGAGCACGCCATCTAATTCTCTGCCCCTCTCTCGATTTTCTTCCCGTAACTGGTTTTCCCCAATCTCTCCTCACTCCGTCATTCATCCCAAACTCGTGCCCACACCATCTCCGTCTTAACACGCTTATCACCTTTGTAATCTTCGCTATGGCTTTCTCTCTTATTCCATCATTTACCAATCTTTCGAGCAGTGATATTCCCATAATAGCACCCATCAAATGACAACCGTTCTGCTCATTGGCTTATAATCTCGGGGATAAGGGGTCTGGGTTTTATTTCCTGGGAGTCATTATGCAATTCAACTAGTAATAGCCTTGATAGTATCAAATTCTTAAATGAAGCACCACTTAGGATGTTATGCTAATATGATTACCAGTTTTTATTAATGTTACGAGTGGCTCTAATTATCGAAAGGACTACACGCTTTAAGCCTACGTAATAGGCCTGCCAGGAGCCTAGGTTATTATTATTATTATTATTATTATTATTATTAGCCAAGGTACAATCCTAATTGGAAAAGCAAGATGCTATAAGCCCAAGTGCTCCAATAGGGAAAAAATAGCTCAGTGAGGAAAGGAAATAAGGAAATGAATAAAATATGAGAAATAATGAACAATTAAAATGAAAAAATTCAATTTTTTTTCTATGGCATCCTGGAATGACGTGACATCGCGTTTGTCTTAAGAACAGAATTTTTCTTAATTTAGGACACAGTCTGTATTCATATAAACAATTCATAAACTTTACACTGACATTGCCTTATAGAATTAGTCACATTTTGAGTCCCACCCTATTCTAAAACTGGCAACTTTTACAACAAGGTAATTAAATGTGTAAGGCATTCCCAGATACGTTTAAAACGTTTTAATTGCAGTTTATCAAATGCATCCTCCTATTGTAATAACAGGAGTTGTATTTTCGTTGGCGGGGAGCGCATTGGATAGGATTTAACCTTTTTTGCTGTAAGCTATCGTTTTTAGCACCAAGGTCTATAGAGCTACCATATAGACCTTGGTTGTCACAGGCTCTAGCAATACTGTATATACTGCTGCCCGTAATATAAGATATCAAGCCTTGCTGTCATTACTTGGGCCGCTGTTAGGCTGCAGGTGCAAGATGCCATATCATATGCCCGCGTAACAACGCCACACGGGTTTGCATGTGAATACTTTGTTTCCATTAGTAACGGTCAAGGTAAATGAATTAATTTTTTTTATAACTTCTGTCAAAGACCTTTGCCACCAAACCCCTTTTCATCATAATTATCATCCTTCACCTTATCTCGCCTTCTAAATTCTCTGCCCTCCCTCTTGATCTCCCCCCACACAGGTCTTTCCTAAGCCCTCCTCACTCCCTCCTCACCATCCATCCTCAACACGTGCCCATGCTCTCTCTCTCTCTCTCTCTCTCTCTCTCTCTCTCTCTCTCTCTCTCTCTCTCTCTCTCTCTCTCTCCCTGCAGAAAATATACGTCGTATTCAGGTACATAAATTTTACGTTTCTTTTGTAGGCCTACTTATAGGTTCCTCCCAAGCGTTCCACACTCCCTCTTCACCATCTCTTTAAAACTAGATGGTTGTGCTTGATGGCAAAATGAGTTTTTCAACAAATTTTTGCCATGGTTTTGGAGCGACGAAAAGCACATTAAAGTTATTATCACATTGGTTGGCTAATTGCTAAAACCAGTGCTCCTCACTCACTTGATTCATACGTTCAATATCCTGTCATACCAACTGAAATGTTTTAACGGCTTATTTCAAAATGAGACAGTCTTGTATGTGTTTACGAGATTCAAACATTTAGTACCTACCAAATCTAAACTTCTAACACAAACAATTGGCGTAAAGTAAACTACAGGATATGTACCCTAAATGCTTTTTTTTTGACGAAATTGCCAACGGCAACTCTGCTCTTGACATAAACATTTCCCTACAATTTTACTGGCGTAAACTGGTCATATTCCCCTTATCTGGGTTTGAGAATTTTGCATTGGCTGACTGCCTGCAAGACTGTTCATCCTAGTTTACCGTTTCTTCACTTCCCGCGTAATTTAGTGTTTTTAAATTGGTGGAATTGCGAAATTAGTCCGGCAGATGTTGGCAAGATTAACTGATACTAAAATTATTCTTGATGTGAAGACTCTCAGGTTCTCCCTGACACGAACAGGGTTTCGTACAATTTGGCTACCTCTTACCGATGGTAGGCGAAAACAGACTCCTTCACCTCATAACCGTTACTGTGTGATACGTCGCAAGATTTTGGTTTCACACCGAAATGATCCGTTGGTGTGACCCTTACATCGTCTTCTGGAGTCGTCACCTATAAAGGGAACTAGGCCTTGAGGATTATTTATACTGATATATTATTATATGCCCTTATAAGCTGCTTAGCATGGAATATAGTTACAAGGTGCTAATGGATGTTGGGAAACGTGGTTGTGTGACAATCACTAAGAGCAGAGCATCACGTTACCCGTCACTAATTTTCTTATATTTTTCCTCGGTTAAAGAATAGAGCCCATACTTGAATAAAGATCTTATATGCCGATTGCTTTGTTATATATGAATAACATAGAAAAACTAATAAGGACATATATATTTATATCGGTGACCAAATTTGAACTAAAACACCACCACCGTTTTATAAATATATAAAATACGATTGCATAGATTCGTCGTTTGGAAATCCGTAAAACACACGATGTTAGTAAAAATAGATTGCTTAAAATAACGCCAGGGGTAAAACTTTGGATTTTGCAGTTTGGAAAAAAAAAGCTGCCAAAACTTTTACTTCGAAATAGATTGGGAATATTCATAAAATGCACATCCAAATTTGAATGTAGCCGTTGTGCGAACAGAGAAGTTCCACACGTTTTACCCCTGATGCCATAGTTTTATTTGTTGGTTCCATATGTAGAGAATTTAAGAACTGGGCACCAATGCCTATATAGGCCTATAGGTCAAAGGTGATGGGAGTGGAAGGATATATCAGGATATACCTCGAAGGAAACAAGAGAAAGGACGAAAATGTAAGAATCGGGGAATAAGGAGCAAGAAAATAAATTCCAAAGTAAGGAAATAGTAGGGAAAAACATACACCGAACTGAGCAATCTGTTGGTTTCTTTGCGCATAGTAAATTTGGAAAGCGTTGGTCTAAACATACAAGGTTTTGTGGATTATTGAATATTGCGCAAGAATGTTAAAGGATGGCCTA
>NC_090752.1:14520816-14533316 GCF_036898095.1 Palaemon carinicauda
CATCATGAAAGGTATATTGAAAATGTTTTGTTAAATGTAGAATCTTTATGAAAATAACGTTGAGCCTATAATGATACATACATATACCAAGGCACTTCTCTCAATTTTGGGAGGTAGCCGACATCAAACAAAGGAAACAAAAAAGGGGACGTCTTCTCTCTATGTTCCTCCCAGCCTGACAAGGGACTCAACCGAGTTCGGCTGGTACTGCTAGGGTGGCACAGCCCACCCTCCCACATTATCCACCACAGATGAAGCTTCATAATGCTGAATCTCCTACTGCTGCTACCTCCGTGGTCATCCAAGGCACCGGAGGAAGCAGCAAGGCCCACCGGAACTGCGTCACAATCGCTCGCCATTCATTCCTATTTCTGGCACGCTCTCTTGCCTCTCTCACATCTATCCTCCTATCACCCAGAGCTTCCTTCACTCCATCCATCCACCCAAACCTTGGCCTTCCTCTTGTGCTTCTCCCATCAACTCTTGCATTCATCACCTTCTTTAGCAGACAGCCATTTTCCATTCTCTCAACATGGCCAAACCACCTCAACACATTCATATCCACTCTAGCTGCTAACTCATTTCTTACACCCGTTCTCAACCTCACTACTTCGTTCCTAACCCTATCTACTCGAGATACACCAGCCATACTCCTTAGACACTTCATGTCAAACACATTCAATTTCTGTCTCTCCATCACTTTCATTCTTCACAACTCCGATCCATACATCACAGTTGGTACAGTCACTTTCTCATACAGAACTCTCTTTACATTCATGCCCAACCCTCTATTTTTTACTACTCCTTTAACTGCCCCCAACACTTTGCATCCTTCATTCACTCTCTGACGTACATCTGCTTCCACTCCACCATTTGCTGCAACAACAGACCCCAAGTACTTAAACTGATCCACCTCCTCAAGTAACTCTCCATTCAACGTGACATTCAACCTCGCACCACCTTCCCTTCTCGTACATGTCATAACCTTACTCTTACCCACATTAACTCTCAATTTCCTTCTCTCATACACCCTTCCAAATGTTGTCACTAATCGGCCAAGCTTCTCTTCTGTGTCTGCAACCAGTACAGTATCATCCGCAAACAACAACTGATTTACCTCCCATTCATGGTCATTCTCGTCTACCAGTTTCAATCCTCGTCCAAGCACTCGAGCATTCACCTCTCTCACCACTCCATCAACATACAAGTTAAACGACCACGGTGACATCACACATCCTTGTCTCAGTCCCACTCTCACGGGAAACCAATCGCTCACTTCATTTCCTATCCTAACACTTGCTCTACTACCTTTGTAGAAACTTTTCACGGCTTGCAACAACCTTCCACCAACTCCATATAACCTCATAACATTCCACATTGCTTCCCTATCCACTCTATCATACGCTTTCTCCAGATCCATAAACGCAACATACACCTCCTTACCTTTTGCTAAATATTTCTCGCACATCTGCCTAACTGTAAAAATCTGATTCATACAACCCCTACCTCTTCTAAAACCACCCTGTACTTCTAAGATGGCATTCTCTGTTTTATCCTTAATCCTATTAATCAGTACTCTACCATACACTTTTCCAACTACGCTTAACAAACTAATACCCCTTGAATTACAACACTCATGCACATCTCCCTTACCCTTGTATAGTGGTACAATACACGCACAAACCCAATCTACTGATACCATTGACAACACAAAACACACATTAAACAATCTCACCAACCCTTCAAGTACAGTCACACCCCCTTCCTTCAACATCTCAGCTCTCACACCATCCATACCAGATGCTTTTCCTACTCTCGTTTCATCTAGTGCTCTCCTCACTTCCTTTCTTGTAATCTCTCTCTCTCTCATTCTCATCTCCCATCACCGGCACCTCAACACCTGCAACAGCAATTACATCTGCCTCCCTATTATCCTCAACATTCAGTAAACTTTCAAAATACTTCGCCCACCTTTTCCTTGCCTCCTTTCCTTTTAACAACCTTCCATTTCCATCTTTCACTGTCTCTTCAATTCTTGAGCCAGCCTTCCTTACTCTCTTCACTTCTTTCAAAAACTTCTTATTCTCACCTATAATGGTGATTTAAGAAATTTCATTAAAGATTTTATTGACGTACCACTAGCAAACGTATAGGCTAGTGATCTTAGATGTATTTTTAACATGGACTATTTTTTTTGCTACAAACATTACTTATAGATACGTAAATTACAAAATATGATGAATCAATTTTGCAAAGCAAATGGAAATATTTACGCTTATTAATAGGAAAATATCATGTTAGGATTGTATAGAATCAAGTCTATAGACCTATAAGGTTTAGGAAAAGATTTTTTTTTCTCTCTCGTTGCTACCGTCTGCCGTTTACATCAAACTCTAGATTTATTGCCCCGTTGCACATTTCAAAAACGGTGACAAGAAGTTACATACCAACGGCGTCTGACGATTAATCACCCAGGTGCTGATCAGACCCAGTGTTGCCTCACTGATTATGTGGCCAGGGGGAATTAAAAACGAATCGATAATTAAATATTACGTGTTCAGAGAAAACAGCTTGGAAAATACACTTACTACGAATGTGTACTCTTAAGTCGAAGGTTTATATATTATAGAATTTAAGAGCTCGTGGTAATTTTAAGAATTTTAATAATTTCGAAGTCAGTTTGTGAAATCGCATGTTTGCGATCATTATCTGATAACATTTGTCAACAAACTTAAATCGCACAAGTATTATAACTTTGCATAAATTTTGCAAAAAAAAAAAAAAAAATTTATTAAACTAATCGGATAATACTGCATATTATTTTCGATTAAAATGAAGTTTCGCAATTTAGAACGAATATAATTTTGGAGTTACGAAGATAGTAAAATTTTTATACTCCAACAATAAATGCTACGAAAAAATAGGTGAAGAAAAATGTTCGTAGGAATTAAACTGCGGAACAAGACCGTTTTAGATGTAAATTACAGTAATTTAAATTATATCACTGGCCTTCAAATGCCTTTAAAAAAAACAATGATTTAGGGACTTGGATGTGGTACTCAACCATTTTTATGAGGAATAGAACCAAATATACTGTATATATATATATATATATATATATATATATATATATATATATATATATATATATATATATTGCTTGGTAAAGTATGTTAGAAACGTACTATTATAATGTGATAATGCATAAATATTTTCCAGTATAGACTTGCATCCATTGATCCAAGATACAAAAGTTCACCCATTTTATTCTTAAAGAAGGTATAAGAATGAAAATTAGGATATTTCATATTTTATATAATCTGGAATTATGCTATTACTGAACCTTGGTGATAAATTTGTGAGGTTTTTCATTGAGTGCAAATCCATGAAAGTGAGAATTCTTGATTTGTTATGTAATAGATATTAAACAGGTCTACGTGCAACTGAATGATTGTTTTCAAAGAGATCTTTTGAAGGCCAGTGGTATGACCTTAATAGGCTGTTTATGTTAGAGTTCAGTGAATGGACCTTCTTTACTTTTATTAAGGATGCCGAAGAGTTTTACACAGTAACTTTCAATGCCCCGCATCGTTCACTCCAGTTCACGCCAGTTCCCGCACTGTTCACTCCAGTTCACTCCAGTTCGCGCATCGTTCACGACTATTTCACGACTATTTTGTGTGTGCCAATGCGTGCCACAAACTTTAAACATTTTAAAGTTCTGGGCACGCATGGCACGCACTGGCACGCCAGTTCCAGCACTGTTCACGACATTTTCACGACTTGTTCACGCGAGTTCGCGCATCAATGCGTGCCAGTGCGTGCCACGAATGCGTGCAAGTGTCAGGTACCCTTTAGTTAGGAAGTAAAGGACGAAAATCCAATGATTTCATTGAAAACTTTTTACATCATAATATTTCCAAGGAAACACGATTTTATATCAGTAAACTAACGCACATTGTGAAATGATTTAAGAATATTTAATCAATAATGTCTGAGAGGTATTTTTGGCTTTGATGAAGACAACTGGGCATAGTTCATTTAAAAAATAAAAATTATACTGGGATTACGGCAAGAGGCATTTCTTCAATTATATTATAAAGATTATAATTACTTCGAAGAAATGTATCAGTCAGAAACTCGTTGGTTTAAAAATTTGGAATTTAGTTTTATATGAATTAACACAAAAAGTAGTTTAAAAGGAATATATATATATATATATATATATATATATATATATATATATATATATATATATATATATATGTTTACATATATATATATATATATATATATATATATATATATATATACACACATATATGTACACACATTCTAGTGTACTCGATACGTCTAAAGATTTAAATAGATAAGCACAAACACGGACAAACACACTCAGATTTAACCCTTCCCACCCCTCCCCATGTCATAACTACATCCCGCTGGTTCGGCAAATTATATACATATATACTGTATATATATATATATATATATATATATATATATATATATATATATATATATATATATATATATATATCTTTCCGACCTCGTACTCACATAGGAAAATTAAATTCACCGATTAGTTTTAATTTTTTTCATCAGTAGTATTGGTGAATGTAGGTAATGAAAATGAGATTGATGTATAAATTAACACTCTTCTTATTCCCTTTGCACGAGTAGAGAAGAGAATCGATTAATTTAACTGTTTCGACCAATTATGAAGGGTCCCAGGTATTTTTTTTTAGCGGCAGAGCTTCAAAGAGAGAGCAAATTACTAATCAATATTTTTTGTTTGAATTTAGTCTGTACATCAGGCAATTGATTGGCAATTGCAAATCTTTTAAAGTACTTTCTTGTATACGTCAAATGGAAAATATGGATGAAGTACAGTATTATGAGGATCATACGTATATCCTAATAAATTTTAGCTGTAATTGCTAGACAAGCTTAAAATCTCAATTATGAGGGATAAATAAGAAAAGAAAAAATAGTTGAACATTGTAATTTCAGTATTCTTTTAGTTGAATCTAAGTCTTTAGATGTACAATGAAGCCAAACTTTTACGAGAAGTTTTTGAAAGACAGACAAAGTTTACACATTCACTTACAGAATATCGATACCGAGCTCGCAACATTCTTTGGAACGAATTAGGTTTTAAAGCTTTTATTTTCAGAAAGGAGACCTAAAAAACGTATTTCCAGAATGAATTAATTACTAATTAAATTTTCCAAAATCTCCACGGAAACTGGATTTTGTAAAGAAAGAAGCATTTTCTGGTTACGTATCGGGCACCAGAAAAATAAATATATGTAAAAGAAGCAGTATTATCAATTTGTTTTGGAATACGCAACGATATATATATTTTTTTTTCAGGGGCAGGGGATTCTGATCACGTATATTGGTATGTTTTTCATAACCCGTCATGTTTGGGATAAGAATTTTCTACAAAACTTGGGAAAAAGTTTTCTTGGACCTTTTTGGCCTTTGAGATGTATTTTCACCATACTTACGAAGTATCAAGTTTTTCCATATATACTCATGATATTTGAGTATCACATCTCGTTTCTGAATCTGGTCTAAATTTCAAAGCAATTGGTTTAACATTGGAAGAAAAGTAAGTGCATTTGTACTCTTATCTTTTTAAAGGAAATGTTGGATATCTTTTTGATCAGATTTTCCATTCTCGCGTTGGGCAATCTGCTAAAATCGTTCAATTTGCGATATTTTATTCGGACACTTACTGGAATTTTTTTTTCTTCCATGGCCCGGAATTAACGGGAGAAATGCATTGTTTGTTTAGTTAGAGACAAAAAGAGCTTTTAGGGAAATCCGTGAAGCATCCCGTACCTTTTTACCTGCTATACAAATACGATACAAAAGTTTCATTGTTTTTTGTTACAACGGCGTCGCTCTATTTTTTTTTTTTATGAATCTTTTGTATAGTGTCATATATATTTTTTTGTGTGCTACGTGCCTGTTTTGATGACCAAACTCAGCTTTTCATATCCATGACTCCATTCTGGTATTGTCTGTATTTACAGGTATATTACTGTATAATTTGTAAAATGCACGAAGAGGAAATTTTGTGTAACTATATAGTATATGTTCATGGTATAAATATACCCACAAAGAAATAAGTTCATTTGCATTTTCATTCACACATAGATGTGTATGCAATATATATATATATATATATATATATATATATATATATATATATATATACTGTATGTATATATATATATATATATATATATATATATATATATATATATATATATATATATATATATATATATATATATATATATATATATATATATATATATATATATATATATATATATATATATATGTATATGCACATACATATGTCATACTTCTTAATGTCATGCGACGCCAAGGCTCTTATAAATTCTTATCTTTCCCGTACCTTCTCAATATTATATCTTTTAGAATGATCAAACTTCAGTTTTGGCGAAGTTTTAAAATCAGGCAGATATTCACTTGATTGCTATTTTTTATATTTTGAATTGGTAAAAAGATATCATGATAATTTTATAATAGATTCAATCTTAAAATCACACTCATCGCTACCCTTTGTGTTTATGTTATCCAGACGATTTGGCCTGTTGAGATACATTCTTATGTCACTATAACTTTTCCTGCAATCATGCCACAGAAGTCCATGTTTTAGATATTAATTTTCAATAACAAGACTTTTTACCCTTAAACAACCTTTTCTATTTCTGTGCGCAAGTTAGTTGCCTTTTTAACATATATGTCAAAATATGTATTTTTTTTTAATCCGGAATCTAGTTTTTAACATGTTGATTACGAAAGATCTGTTTTTTTTTTTTTTTTTTTTTTTTTTTTTTAATAAGCTCACTCATCATCATATTGAAATTATTATGAAGTGAGATTCAGCGAATGATTATAAATTCATTGATTCTGACAAATGTCATAGAAAATTAAGGCATATTTACTCTGTTTGATATAATTGTTCTGTGTTTTTTACGGGTATATATTATTATATCGATAAATGACAACGGAGTGTGGAATCGATGGAAATTTCAGAGTAAAAACGTCATCTTTACAAAACAAGATTTTCTATCATAAAAGTACAGATATGACTTTTAGATTAGTTTGATTATTAATGATTAGCAAAAAATGTAAAGAATATACTGAAATTAAGTAATGGTATATTTGTTTCACGTTTAACATTTGTTGATGTTCACCAAAGCAAGGTTTAACTTAAAACTCGTAACTGATGTAGTGATGAGAGGTGGAGAAAACTTATCGATGCGTGGCATCGAGTACTAACATATCCAAGTACTGAGCAATCCGAAGTGCTTTGAATATTGTTACTGCTGTATAGACGATAGGTTACCTGAAACGTTGTATTTGTTTGATTTTCTGACCGTTGATTTTCCCTCTTTAGTTTATTATTATTATTATTATTATTATTATTATTATTATTATTATTATTACTGCTGTAAGATTACTTGAAACGTTGTATTGTTCGATTTTCTGATTCCTTTTTTTTTTTTTTTTTTTTTTTTTTTTTTTTTTTTTTTTCAAATTTGACTAATTTTTTTGGTCTGTTCATAAATCGAGAGGATCCTTCTTTGGTATTTTGAAAGTGGAAGGAAAATGCCTTATGACAATATTCTGTATAGCTTTGAAACCTTAAATTGTCAAAACCCATTGTCCCCATCTCGACCTAAGCAGTGATATAGGTGAGAATGCGATGGGTCGGCACTAGGGTGAAAAGGGCTTGTGTCAAGCAACTTCATCCCAAGACTCATCTTTGTATATTTATGATTATATATGTATGCATGTATTAATACATACCATCCAGTTTTTAAAGAAAATGTGATATCTGAAAGTGCTTCACACTATATGGTGAAGGTACCCTAAGGCAATGTTATGCCTTAAAATTATTCAGGATTTTTTTTTATTTATACTTATGGAAAAAAATCTTTTCCGGATTTTCCCCTTATGGGATTTTTTTAACGTCTTTAATCAAAGGGTATAGCCTTACTGCACATACTAAGCTGGCTGAAGATGATCTTTTATTTATGCAAACTTTTAACTTTAAGAACAACATTGGTTGCATTTTTTTTCTCTCCTCAAATGTCTTTGATCAGTCTGCGTAATTGACTAAGGAATGTAATAGTAATGTTTATAAACAATATTTTTTATTGGGGCACCGTATTTTTTTTCTTTTTTTTTTTTTTTTTTGCCATAGAAAGAATCTGGAATTTTTCCTTTTAGTGTTCGGTAGATTTCGGCGAGATAACATTTCAGGAACTGACCCCATTTTCTTTATGCTCTTCATGACAGCTTGACCGTTATCTTAAAAAGATAGTCAGCAGAAACACCATAAGAGAATTTGTGCCAAAACCAATCTGCCGGAAACGGGAGAGTCTTCGTAAGCTTAACATAAGTTTAGCCTTAATTTCTTACCGAGAATCTTTTTGGAAGCACTTTCGCCTGCTCGCGCTGCTATTTAGGGTGAACCTCTTTCTCTAATGTCCCTCTCAATTTCCTATGTTTCTTTGTATAAGATTTTTTTCCCGCAAACGATTTATTCGTCTTGTATTCATATTTTTTGAGTTTTTTTTTTATAATTATAATTTTAATAATTTTGATTTCTTAGAAATAGTGATGGCGTTTAAGTGGCGACCTCAGATTATTTTTTATTGTTATAAAGACAAGTTTTTGACACCAGAATAAAGAGTCAATATTTTTTTGTTCAAGGTTACCAACATCAGAAATGTAGCATTTTAGAATAACTAATTATTATTTTTCGAGTATGACCGATAATACACTGCAAAATCTATTTTCAAGTTTTCACTTTTCAAGATTTTAATCTGCCGATTTATTTTCTTGTTAAATTTCCTAGCATCGAGTTTTGTGTTGGGTAATTCACTGAAATAATTTGTTTATTATCTAAATATAATTAATTTTTATATAACGACTGTCTATGGGGCACGAGTCCCATCTGGTATATCAAAGTAACAAGTACAACAATATAAATCTTTTTGTTTAGAAGTGATCAATTACCTTTACTCTTGTATGGGAAGGGGATCACGCACTGAAAGTGGGACAAATGCAATTAATTTTCAGTAGGATTATCGTTGTTAATGATCAAATAAACAGAGCGTTTTTTTATCATAAAAACAGTTACATAACTCGTTTGTAACTCAGCTGGGTCCCATTAGAATCACTTGGAAGTGGACTTGTTTGAGACCAACGTAATAGGGGAAGTTAAGGGTAAAGGTAACTCTGTTTGTGATTTATGGATGTTAAATAATTTTTGTAAGGTTCTTTTCTACAATTTTTTACTTCTGTCCTCATATTCGTTTTAGTTTTGTTACAAATTAGTAATTTAAATGTCATTAGTAAAATTTTCCCTTAAATTCTCTTCATTTTTTTATTTATAGGCGTAAAAAGTTATTTTTACTCGCTTTTCCTTTCTTGGCAAAATATACACTAACTGGGTGGAACATGTTAAGAAATTTCCTGTGATTATTTCCTTCTTGATCACTTTAGAACGTAAGAAATTTCAAGTTTATATTTGGAAGTTGTCGGAAGTTTTAAGCTGATTAGCTCGGGAATTTATTATTTGCTCGGGAAATTGTTATTTATAAAATAGTCCTCGTTAAATAAAACGTGGAGAGAGAGAGAGAGAGAGAGAGAGAGAGAGAGAGAGAGAGAGAGAGAGAGAGAGAGAGAGAGAGAGAGATTCCCCTAGTGGGCCGGGAGACCGAGTGCGGCTTAATCGATCCACAGCGGCACCTTCCCAGTTCAAACTTGCCGCCGCGTCAATTTGGGAACCGACTCTCTCTCTCTCTCTCTCTCTCTCTCTCTCTCTCTCTCTCTCTCTCTCTCTCTCTCTCTCTCTCTGAGGCTTGCACAAGTCCACCCCAAGTCATGCAACCTTGCTACTTTAATCTTCCCTACAGGCCCCACTAGCGCCCTCTATCACCTAAGAAAGCGACCCGGAAGCTGGTCATCAGCAGGAGACATGAAAGCGAAAGACCAACTTTTTTTTTTTGTATCTTTCATTATTTGGTTCTTCCTCTGCCTGCATTTTACATAGTAATTGGCATTAAAACCACGCTCGTTTTGCCAGACTTAAGGTCTATATCAAGGTCATGTCGCTTTGGTGATGGCTGTAATCAGTTTTCCTGCGCAAAGTAAAGATATCATCAATGAAAAACTGACTGTGTCATTGTTTTCTATATATAGTTATACTTTACATTGCTTATAGTAACTGAATAGTAGTTTATACATTACTTACCCACCTGGTAGAATAGGTCAACGTACTATGCCTGCCTGATGTACGATAGTGCTCAGTCATATTTTTTCCGTTTTTTATTCTTTTTTTCCCTTGATATCGTCCCTTTTGGTGTCCGCTCGTATTTAAAGCCTTCTGTTCTGTATTGATTTGGTTTGAAATTAAGGATGGCCTTTTCCTTTCGTTCATATTTTGAATAATTCGCTGATTTATTTACCTTTTCCCTTTAAAAAAATCATTCGTGAGTTGCGAGGCACCGTTGAATACTTTTGAGTGAGGAACGTTGTAAGCGCCGAGGAAACTTGCAGAGGAGAGGGTGGTGGGGGCGGGGGTAGGGGGGGATCTATAAGATCACCATGAGGAAGAGGGGAATTGGAGGTTTAATGTCGCTCTAGAGTTGATTTGGTGGTTTGTTTTCATGCGGAGGGACGTCACGGAAAGAGAGGGGGGTCGCAGAAGAGATACACGAAATCATTGTAGGGCTGGGGGTTTGATGGGAGAGAACTAACCTTATCTCATTGTTATTAACTCTGATAAGTAGGAGAGTGTTTGCTGAAAGGAAGGCGGTGAAAATGATAGGAGGAAATGCCGCATATGAAACGTCAGATGGCTGTTATCATTTTTGGAGCGCGTGTCTTCTGGAATGTTTTAATATTTTAATGTCGTGGACCTTGTCTCGACTTTCCAAGGGAGTAAATGAAATCACTACGGAATTGTCCGTAGAGTTCTTCCGCCACAATTTAGTTTATGAATATCTTTTATTTGCTTTTGCGATGCGTTATGCAAGACCTTGCGTAAAGAGAAGCCTCGAAACTTAGTGAGGAAGTCAGTATTACATGATGTAACTTGATCCATGCTTTTGCCCAACACCGTGCTTAACTTGGGTAAGGCATGTCATGGGAAAGACAGGTAGAGGTGGAAGGTAGGGAGAGAAATAAAGAGGAATGAGAGGAATTGTGAGAGACGGAAGATATCTCGGGGCTTGAAAACAATGTCTTTCCTTGCGCAACGAAAAAAAAAATGTTTGTGGAAGAGTGAAGAGTTTCGAGTTTAATTAACCATGTTTTTTTTTTTTTCCTCTCCCTTTTCGGGAAAATCACTGATGTTTTGTATTCTCTTGCATCTAAGATTAATAAGAGAGCTAGATTAAACTATGTATAACTTTGGTGATGCAGTGGAGGGTTGAAGTGATTAACTTGTCTTGTTGATGCTAGAATTTCCAGTCTCTTATGTACACCTGTGCTTCTTAAAACGTATGTCTAGGTATGTGTATATTCTCTCTCTCTCTCTCTCTCTCTCTCTCTCTTTCTCTCCTCTCTCTCTCTCTCTCTCTCTCTCTATATATATATATATATATATATATATTCTCCAAATTAGGACGAAGAGCATTTCATGAATATTGAATTTCATATTCCCACACTTCAAGGACACCAAGTCACGCGATACGATCCCTGTTTAGAGCTACTTTCATTCTCTTATATATCGGAGTAGGAACTTTGAACCCAATGCAATTTATTCGTTAGAGAGAGAGAGAGAGAGAGAGAGAGAGAGAGAGAGAGAGCAAGCAGAGGTGGAGGTGTGGAGGAGGAGGAGTGAGGGGAGGAGGTGGAGGAAGAGGAGAGAGAGAGAACACCGAGGAAGGAGGTTGGTGCAGTATCAGTAGTGTGTCCCAGGTAGAGAGAGTGTGGCGGTTTGCGTTGACTCTCTCTCTCCCCCACATTGCCAACTTGTCCCACACGCTTGCCGGCTTTTTACCCCCACCCCCCCACACACACCCCCTCACGTATTCGATTGCATATATATCTATGCGGATGTAAAGAGGGGAGTCTATACCTAAAGAAAATCATCCTGTGTGATAGATTACCATGTGATATAAAATCAAGGTATGAAACGATATGCAGTGTTTTCAGACGAATAGAAAATGCTTGAGTAATCGAGTGTTCACAGGTTTCTAATTATTCTTACCATGTTTGTCGTATCATTGTCATGTTATTACCATGTGGAATAGTGATTTAATTCTGAATCGAAATTGTGATATGCAAGTCAGTTATTTTTTTTTTCATCACAAAGTTCTACCCATTCATATCTGTATGAAACGAAGTGTAATGAAAAATACAATTTTTCTTTTTTCAAAGTCGTGTCATTCATAAAAATGTAGAAATGCGGAGAAAATCGTACGTTTAAAGTACAG
>NC_090752.1:14538316-14542959 GCF_036898095.1 Palaemon carinicauda
TCTCTAGTTTTGGGTAGTGCCATAGCCTCTGTACCTTCGTCTTCCACTGTCTTGGGTTAGAGTTCTCTTGCTTGAGGGTACACTCGGGCACACTATTCTATCTAATGTTTTGCTAAAGTTTTTATTATCTATTTAGGGAATATATATTTTAATGTTGTTAAGGTTCTTAAAATATTTTATTTTGCCTTGTTTCTTTTTCTCACTAGGCTATTTTCCCTGTTGAGTCCCCTGGGCTTATAGCATCCTTGGGTTGAAGCTTAGCAAATAATAATGATATAATCCTTCGACCTTCACTTATTTCTCTTGTTCGTTTTGAATCATTAATGGATATTTCTGGTAATGGCAGTTTAATGAAATAAAGACAGTTTTCCTATTATTCGTTGAATCAGAAATCGCATTAATATTCATGATATTCGCACATTCTAATTGAAAATGACACGAGCTCCATCGAATTTACCAAGAAAGTTTCCACTATATGAAGTGCCATATTTGAAAAAAAAAAAAGAGAATTATGCGTAAATGATTGCTCATTCACATAAATACAATATTGTAGGAGTTTATACTGAAAAAAGATTTTGACACGGATTGATCTTAGGCTAGCCAAAGTCTAAAGAAATATATGAAGATCTTAGGCTAGCAAGATGAAGGTGACGATACTGAACACTTCAGTTTTTATAGATGTTTGTTAACATGATGAAATTGATTTAGCCTTAGTGAATATAGGGAAAACAGTAATGAATATTTTCTCATTATTGTGTAGCAGGCATTTGAGCTCAGTAGCTGGAGCTGTTAAATCATAGGAAGAAAACATTGCTAAATTAAAAAACGTATGTTTTAATTGCATGAGGTAATGCCAAAGAAGATGAGTAGAAGGTTGTGTGAGAATTACATCAGGTTAGTTAATTTTGATATTGTAAGTTGCGAGGTTGTCTCTGTACATATAGCGACTTAACTCATTTTTTTTTTATGACAAAACATTAGTACTTTTGTTATACAAAACTTTCTTTTATAGATGCGAATACAAAATAGATTTTCAGGATGAATGGTGGCAATGCTACTCACCAGAGGGTTATTAATACCATAATTTACTATTTGATTTGCTGTGTAATTTATTTGGATGATTTAATCATCTTAAGTGATGATTAGCTTTATTTAGTAACTTAATACTCATCATGTTAATTAAGGAAATAAACTGTATAGAGTTTAGGAATTTATTAGGCTGTTTCACATAATGAAAGGTAGTTTTCATTCAACATTAAATGTTCTAATTGAAGATCCGTCTCCTCTCCAAAAATTATCTGAAGAAATTCTGAAGCTGCGAATCCGGATGGTCAGATATCTCTAAGGCTTCAGGAGCAGGGTCACCGTAATCTAGCACACATAGATTTATTTATTTACTAAAAGGAATGTAATTAATCTTAGAAATGATCACTACTAAGAAGAATTAATTGTTAATTATTTTCTTAGAATAGTTAAATTCGTAATTAGCTTTCGGAATGATTACAAAGTAAACTAGAGGGCCGCTGCAATTTACCCCAAAAATTGGCCATTACTCTGATATTATTTCTCCCCAGCGTGATTGCAGTTAACTGCTTAGTGTTTATCAAAGGATCTCTCATGGCCTGGATTGGAGTTTTTATTCCGGCTGTTCCACTAAACAGATGTTTCATTACGGATTTGCATCTGCACGAAATTTGTTCGTGTTCGCTATACCAGTATCTTTTATTATTATTATTATTATTATTATTATTATTATTATTATTATTGTTGTTGTTGTTGTTATTATTATTATTATTATTATTATTATTATTATTAGCTAAGCTATAACCCTATTTGGAAAACCAAGATGCTGTAAGCGCAAGGGCTCCAACAGGGAGAAATAGCCGAGGGAGGAAAGGAAACTAGGAAATAAATAAACTACAAGAGGCGTATTATACAATGAAAATAAAATATTTTAAGAGCAGTAAGAACATTAAATTAGATCTTTCACATATAAAGTATATACATACATTAGAAATCATGTTATTGAAATTTATAGTAAAATATGCAAAAATGGTTAATACGTTTTTGCCCCCAATAGTTTATAAATTTAAATCAGTCATATTTTTAATGATAAAAGTGTCCTTTATTCGCAATAAAGGGAATTAATAATATACGTATATAAATGTGAATGACCTTTTTTCCTTCATAGAAATTAACTCGAAAATACTATGCAAATTTACATTTTGTTCAAATACAACACATAATGTGTATCATATTTGCTTTATAGTAGCAATCACATTCCTGGAAACGTTTCAGTCCAATTTTTTTCGGAAATTACTGTTATTAAACACAAATTGGTGTTAAAAAATGACTGGCCATTGTTTGAGCATAATTTGTTTGGTAGGCATACAGGCGAAATGATTCAGAAAATTTAGGAAATGACGGCATTTTTCAAATGAAATTAAAGGTCGCGTCGATATGGCTACATTATCATTAATTAAGGTTCAAAGCGTTTGCTGCATTACGACAAAGCTACCTCAGGCCAACATGTTGTGCAATGGACATTGCATTTCGAAAAGGACGCAGTGTATGTGCGTGTTTTCACGGACAGAGTTGCTGTTCCGTCAAAATTCCCTGATGAAATAAGGTAGAAAATGTATCTGAATTTCCTCTCTCTCTCTCTCTCTCTCTCTCTCTCTCTCTCTCTCTCTCTCTCTGGGTGCTTTTGCAGCACAACAAAATATTCTGCAATGGTCATTGCATTTCGAAATGGAGGCAGTGTATGTGTGTGTGTCCACAGACAAAGTTGCTGTTTAGTCAAAATTCCCTGATGAAAAAATGTAGAAAATCTATCTGAATTTCCTTTTTCTTTGGTCTCTCTCTCTCTCTCTCTCTCTCTCTCTCTCTCTCTCTCAGACTGCTTTTGCAGCAAACAAAATATTCTGCAATGGACATTGCATTTTGAAATGGACGCAGTGTTTGTGTGTGTCTCCACGGACAAAGTTGCTGTTCAGTCAAAATTCACTGATGAAAAAAGGTAAAAATATATCTGAATTTCCTCTCTCTCTCTCTCTCTCTCTCTCTCTCTCTCTCTCTGAGACTGCTTTTGCAGCAAACAAAATATTGTGCAATGGACATTGCATTTCGAAATGAACGCAGTGTTTTTGTGTGTCTCCACGGACAAAGTTGCTGTTCAGTCAAAATTCACTGACGAAAAAAAGGTAAAAATACATCTGAATTTCCCTTCTCTCTCTCTCTCTCTCTCTCTCTCTCTCTCTCTCTCTCTCTGAGACTGCTTTTGCAGCAAACAAAATATTCTGCAATAGACATTGCATTTCGAAATGGACGCAGTGTTTTTGTGTGTCTCCACGGACAAAGTTGCTGTTCAGTCAAAATTCACTGACGAAAAAAGGTAAAAATACATCTGAATTTCCTTTATCTCTCTCTCTCTCTCTCTCTCTCTCTCTCTCTCTCTCTCTGGGTGCTTTTGCAGCACAACAAAATATTCTGCAATGGTCATTGCATTTCGAAATGGAGGCAGTGTATGTGTGTGTGTCCACGGACAAAGTTGCTGTTTAGTCAAAATTCCCTGATGAAAAAATGTAGAAAATCTATCTGAATTTCCTTTTTCTTTGCTCTCTCTCTCTCTCTCTCTCTCTCTCTCTCTCTCTCAGACTGCTTTTGCAGCAAACAAAATATTCTGCAATGGACATTGCATTTTGAAATGGACGCAGTGTTTGTGTGTGTCTCCACGGACAAAGTTGCTGTTCAGTCAAAATTCACTGATGAAAAAAGGTAAAAATATATCTGAATTTCCTCTCTCTCTCTCTCTCTCTCTCTCTCTCTCTCTCTCTCTCTGAGACTGCTTTTGCAGCAAACAAAATATTGTGCAATGGACATTGCATTTCGAAATGAACGCAGTGTTTTTGTGTGTCTCCACGGACAAAGTTGCTGTTCAGTCAAAATTCACTGACGAAAAAAAGGTAAAAATACATCTGAATTTCCCTTCTCTCTCTCTCTCTCTCTCTCTCTCTCTCTCTCTCTCTGAGACTGCTTTTGCAGCAAACAAAATATTCTGCAATAGACATTGCATTTCGAAATGGACGCAGTGTTTTTGTGTGTCTCCACGGACAAAGTTGCTGTTCAGCCTCAAAATTCACTGACGAAAAAAGGTAAAAATACATCTGAATTTCCTCTCTCTCTCTCTCTCTCTCTCTCTCTCTCTCTCTTGCTGGTTGCTTTTGCAACAAACTAAATATTCTGCAATGGATATTGCATTCCGCTATTCAGTCAAAATTCACTGATGAAAAAGGTAGAAAATATATCTGATTTTCCTTTATTAATATTTTTGTTGAATCTCTCTCTCTCTCTCTCTCTCTCTCTCTCTCTCTCTCTCTCTCTCATTCTATGCCCTCCTCTTTGCGTCTGGATTATGAAAGGAACGGGAATCAAATGGTCATTTACTTTTTTTTATTTTAAATTTCCATCCTCGAGAAATGCCACTGGCGTTCATGCTGACTCTCTTAAAGGGGAATTATTATTTTAAAAGCGGCATATAAAACCCTAAGGCTATGGCATTATTGTATCATTTTTATGCAACGTGCAATTCAAGAGTACTGTTATAATGTTATATTTATTCTAGTTTAATCCAAATATGCCAC
>NC_090752.1:14545959-14570959 GCF_036898095.1 Palaemon carinicauda
TAAAGCAGATTATGCGATAGAACCGCAGTGTTTAATTTATTAGTATGATTTTGTAATTGATTTAGATGCAATGTATTCTGATATAACGTGACGTATGTTGCACAAATGTCGAATATGACTGAAATTGGATGATACCGGATTTATACATGCCTTTAAGATGGAATACTTCCAGTAGGCTTATTCCCGCTCTGCATACATTTAAGATGAAGCCTATTCTATATTCAAGTTATTTATTGATGACTAAATGGATAATTCATGAGTTATTATAATCACCCTGTCAGTTAAATTGAATAATAAATTTCAATTCTAACCAGTGGACCAATATCAAATAATTAAATGAACTTCGTTTGGCTATGGCATTGATTGAAAAGACAGATTTGATTTCCTTTCTCATTGACAGGTCTAAAACGTATCAGGCAATGCAACCGTCCCCTTTTCTCTCTTTCCGTGATTTTTTAACAATGAGGCAATTAAAAGAACGGAGGCGGGTACAGAGAGAGAATAATACATCGGTAGCTGCCCCATTCACACAGCCTTTATAAGGAACTTCCTCAACGTTGTCCACGTCATACGTCTAAAGAGTATCTCTTTCACTCTTATCCAATACTTTCTTATTTCCTCCTCTCTCCTAACACTTCAGAATTGTGCACCGTTCTCTGAACAACTGTCCTTTAATCCTTTAAAGGCTGCTCATGAGTGGCAGAGGCAAGGGACAGTGACATTTGTCCTATCGAGCAGGACAATGACCTAGAGACTGAGCATATATACATATGATCAGCGCCCAATAGCCCATTTATATATTTCCACCTTGGCATTCATAGACATTCAAAGTCTCACAAATCTTTTACCATGACTCTGCTACCTTCCTTGTGATTCGCTGCTTCTTTCATCTTCCCCTATCCCATTAAATTTAATCACAAATGCTTGAACGAATCATTTTCGCCCTTTGTTTCGTCATTTGCATTCATATTAATTGTTCGATTTTCCTGGTTTCATCCATATACCCTTTCCTTTGCTTATTGTTATTCGAAAATTTTTTCCTCTTGTAACGTTTTTCGAATTTCTTGTACGATTTTCTCCCCGTGGTTCTGGTTTCATCTTTCCCCGTCTTGCTCATATTATTTTGTTTCGTCATTTGCATTCATAATAATTGTTCGATTTTCCTGGTTTCATCATTATACCCTTTCCTTCGCTTATTGTTATTCGAAACTTTTTTTTTTCCTCTTGTAACGTATTTGAAATTCTTATAAGATTTTCTTCCCGTGGTTCTGGTTTTATCTTTCCCCGTCTTGCTCATATTAACTTTCTCATATTTATTCATCCTGGGTATCATCGACCAGTCCTCTAGCTTAACTGCCCTTCCTAACTCGATATGAAGACGCGCGCGCGCGCACACACGCACACATACACACACACATATATGTGTATATATATATATATAATATATATTAGATTTTATATACTTACGTATACTAAGCCACAAATACTTGATAGATATACCGTATAGGGGAATGAATAAGTCTATTTTTACTTCTGTGTCAAGATCCGAAGATATGGTCTCGAATCCTGAACATATTCGGTCACGATAGATGTACTTATATGTAAGTTATTATCAGGGAAGAGTGAATCCAACATTAATTAGTATTTGCGGTTTTTAAATAATATATATATATATATATATATATATGTATATATGTATATATGTATATATATATTACATATATATATATATATATATATAGATAGATAGATATATATGTATATATATACATATGCATACATATATATATATATATATATATATAATATATATTGTGTGTGTGCATAATTGTATTTATTTATATGGGTAGCATCCCTTTTCATTTATTTTTTGAACCAAAGTATTTTCTTTATTTTTTAAGTTTTTAATTTCCTCTCATAGATAATTCAACAGAGTTTTTATAGATATTTGAACCATTCCAAAGAGGCAATTTACTTCAAGTAACAATTTATGTAAGCAGTTAATATATTGAGGTCCTTCCCTTCCATTTTCCTGGCATATAGTTTCTTCCATGAATATTTCCTTTAATAAATTTCCAAGAATTCTCCCCCTCTGTCAGGAACACACTCCTTCAAAAGCCGACCCTGGAGTTTCGTATATCCGAAAAGGTTGTTGTGGGTCGTACTTTTTTTTTTTTTGTAGGGTGTAGATAATTGTTTAACCATATTCCAATTTCGGTGTAATAGGTCTACAGGACAAAATCTGATAAAGGTGGCTCCTTAGATGTCCTGGTTAGGTTTCTTTTAGGCCTACAGCATAATTGTACCATTTAAAAGAAAATACGATTTGATAATTTTTCCATAGTTCTTTAGCATTGCTTTTATTTCCCTTTATTTTGACGACTGTTGAATGTTTTTTATAATCTTGCTTAATATGCGATCAATTAAGGGGGCAACTGCTATATATGAATATTTTATTATTTCCGTACACATGTTTATAGAGGAATTTTCTCTCTTCTTTTCTTATCCTTTCGTGCATATCTGGTTTTTGGATTATTTTTTCATTCTTTGTAATGTTGTTTGTTCATATTAAATGTTGTTAATTGCAATATATGAATTATTTTCTGGAACTTTTATAACTCTGAGAGGTTTGATGTTTTCGTTGTAACTCATTCCCTAATGAGAAAACTTACAGTTCCACTGAATGTTACTGATCTCCGATTTGTAACGGCTTACGATTCAACCATCCAGCTGTCAAAAGCCTCCCGCTAGCTAGGAATAACAGAGGTCTTGCCCAGGTCTGGTGGAAGTTGCGGTCGAGAATAATAAGACGAGCAGAACTTCTGGATGTTATGGCTAAGAGTTGGATCCAAGTTCAATTGTGCGTATGTTCTGGAATAAAGGCATAGGATCAGAGATCATGTGCTTTGCTGTCAGAGAGAGAGAGAGAGAGAGAGAGAGAGAGAGAGAGAGAGAGACCATGCAGTGACAAGTACTGGTAACAACTGCTGGTTGAGATAAAAGTATAAAGCCTGAGACGATAACTTTTGATCGCTTATATAGTTTTTCTCTTTTCCTCAGATATGTTGGTTTGAAAAAATGCCAGCATTGAGGCGCTTTTTGTTGAGAGAGAGAGAGAGAGAGAGAGAGAGAGAGAGAGAGAGAGAGCATGCAATCACAAGTACTGGTAACAACTGCTGCTTGAGGTCAAAGTATAAAGTCTGAGACGATAACTTTTGATCGCTTATATAGTTTTTCTCTTTTCCTCAGATATGTTGATTTAAAAAAAGGCCAGCAATGAGGCGGTTTTTGTTGAGAGAGAGAGAGAGAGAGAGAGAGAGGGAGAGAGAGAGAGAGAGAGAGAGCAGTCACAAGTACTGGTAACAACTGCTGGTTGAGATCAAAGTATAAAGTCTGAGGCGATAACTTTTGATCGCTTTTGTAGTTTTTCTCTTTTCCTCAGATATGTTGATTTGAAAAATGCCAGCAATGAGTCGGTTTTTGTTGAGAGAGAGAGAGAGAGAGAGAGAGAGAGAGAGAGAGAGAGAGAGAGAGACCATGCAGTGACAAGTACTGGTAGCAACTGCTGGTTGAGGTCAAAGTATAAAGCCTGAGACGATAACTTTTGATCGCTTTTATAGTTTTTCTCTTTTCCTCAGATATGTTGATTTGAAAAATGCCAGCAATGAGGCGGTTTTTGTTGAGAGAGAGAGAGAGAGAGAGAGAGAGAGAGAGAGAGAGAGAGACCATGCAGTGACAAGTACTGGTAAAAATTGCTGGTTGAGATCAAAGTATAAAGCCTGAGACGATAACTTTTGATCGCTTATATAGTTTTTCTCTTTTCCTCAGATATGTTGATTTGAAAAATGCCAGCATTGAGGCGCTTTTTGTTGAGAGAGAGAGAGAGAGAGAGAGAGAGAGAGAGAGAGAGAGCATGCAATCACAAGTACTGGTAACAACTGCTGGTTGAGATCAAAGTATAAAGCCTGAGACGATAACTTTTGATCGCTTATATAGTTTTTCTCTTTTCCTCAGATATGTTGATTTGAAAAATGCCAGCATTGAGGCGCTTTTTGTTGAGAGAGAGAGAGAGAGAGAGAGAGGGAGAGAGAGAGAGAGAGAGAGAGAGAGAGAGACCATGCAGTGACAAGTACTGGTAAAAATTGCTGGTTGAGATCAAAGTATAAAGCCTGGGACGATAACTTTTGATCGCTTTTATAGTTTTTCTCTTTTCCTCAGATATGTTGATTTGAAAAATGCCAGCATTGAGGCGCTTTTTGTTGAGAGAGAGAGAGAGAGAGAGAGAGAGAGAGAGAGAGAGAGAGAGAGACCATGCAGTGACAAGTACTGGTAAAAATTGCTGGTTGAGATCAAAGTATAAAGCCTGAGACGATAACTTTTGATCGCTTATATAGTTTTTCTCTTTTCCTCAGATATGTTGATTTGAAAAATGCCAGCATTGAGGCGCTTTTTGTTGAGAGAGAGAGAGAGAGAGAGAGAGAGAGAGAGAGAGAGAGAGACCATGCAGTGACAAGTACTGGTAAAAATTGCTGGTTGAGATCAAAGTATAAAGCCTGGGACGATAACTTTTGATCGCTTTTATAGTTTTTCTCTTTTCCTCAGATATGTTGATTTAAAAAAATGCCAGCAATGAGGCGCTTTTTTTTTGAGAGAGAGAGAGAGAGAGAGAGAGAGAGGAGAGAGAGAGAGAGAGAGACCATGCAGTGACAAGTACTGGTAACAACTGCTGGTTGAGATCAAAGTATAAAGCCTGAGACGATAACTTTTGATCGCTTTTATAGTTTTTCTCTTTTCCTCAGATATGTTGATTTGAAAAATGCCAGCAATGAGGCGCTTTTTGTTGAGAGAGAGAGAGAGAGAGAGAGAGAGAGAGAGAGAGAGAGAGAGAGAGAGAGAGAGAGAGAGACCATGCAGTGACAAGTACTGGTAACAACTGCTGGTTGAGATCAAAGTATAAGTCTGAGACGATAACTTTTGATTGCTTATATAGTTTTTCTCTTTTCCTCAGATATGTTGATTTAAAAAAATGCCAGCAATGAGGCGGTTTTTGTTGAGAGAGAGAGAGAGAGAGAGAGGAGAGAGAGAGAGAGAGAGAGAGAGAGAGAGAGAGAGAGAGAGAGAGAGAGAGAGAGAGGCAGTTTGGCCCAAGTAGAATAGAGGGAGATATGACCTCATCTTTTATAAAAAAAAAATCCTTCATGACTGGAAATGAATTTTCAAAGGTTGACGCGGAATTCTGGAAGTAACTGCAAAAAGAACATCGTTACTACAGCGTTGCTCTCTAAATATGTCGTAGCGATTGAAAAGAAAAAAAACGGGAAAGGAAGAAAGAAGAATTAATCTGAACAACCCTGAGAGATTCTCGGTCGATAGAGTCAATAAACCAAAGCTCCTTAAACGTTGAGAAGTTGTGTGGTGTTGGTTTGGACGGGTTAGGGTTACCTCCCCCTTCATCTTCCCCCCACCCCCCCCCCCCCCCCCTCAGAGATTCCGTTTCACCGAAGTACTTCATGTTCCTTGTGCCTCTTTTTCGGCTTGTGGGTTTTTATGTTCTTGTTCGTAAGGTATCTTTGATTCTTGATATTTATTGAGGTTTGGTTATATGGACAGTTGGTGTTATTTGCTTTGTGTTATTGTTTTAAAGGTTTTATGTTATTTATTCTGTTTAATTTACGTCAATTTTTCTGTATGTATTCCAGTTCTGAGGTCATTGCTTTATGTAATTGTTTTAAAGGTTTTATGATCTTTATTTTGCTTACTTTACGTCAATTTTTCTGTTTGTATTCCAGTTCTGAGGTCCTTACTTTATGTAATTGTTTTAAAGGTTGTATATTCTTTATTTTGCTTACTTTACGTAAATTATTCTGTTTGTGTTCCAGTATATTTTATTACTTTGTTTTATACCCATCTTGGTTTCTTATGGTCCTGTCCTTGTTTGAATGTTTTATTTATATGATTGGTGTCATGTTAATTTGCTAATAGATCGTGACAGCGATATGGTTATTGATGCTTTGCATGCGCGTTTCAGTAGAATTATGCGAGGGTTGAGAAAAATAACTGGGGAAATAAAAAGAAAAGAGTACTGCTTGCTTAAGTTTATATTTCGCGTTTTTTCTTTGGAATTGATTGATGCCACAGTGAACTATGACGTCAATGCCGTAGGCGTTAATATAATAGCTTTTACAGTATTTTGTAATGTTAATCTTTAAATACGGCTCATTGAACTTCATATTCAATTAATGATTCTCTCATGAATAGGTTTTTACTAATTCCCTCTTTACCTCTTTTTTATTTTTTTTTATTTAACCCTTCCTCTTGCCCCCTTTGATCCTCGTAGTATCATTGCTTGGCCTCTTTCACCCCTGATCCATTTAATCTCCCTCCTTTCCTCTTCGTAGCTTCTTTATCCATACCCTTTTTTTTACTTCATTGTCTCCTTTTAATTCCTCTCAACTCTTGCCCTTTTTTTCTTCATTGCCTCCTTTTAATTCCTCCCAACCCTTGCCCTTTTCTTCTTCATTGCCTCCTTTTAATTCCTCCCAACCCTTGCCCTTATTTTCTTCATTGCCTCCCTTTAATTCCTCCCAACCCTTGCCCTTTTTTTCTTCATTGCCTCCTTTTAATTCCTCCCAACCCTTGCCCTTTTTTTCTTCATTGCCTTCTTTTAATTCCTCCCAACCCTTGCCCTTTTTTCCTTCATTGCCTCCTTTTAATTCCTCCCAACTCTTGTTCCTGTCTCTTTTCGGGCTCATGACTCCTTCAACCCCTCATTCTTTCACCCCATCTCCCTTTGAACCCCGACCCTTCACAACCCTTGCTCTCTTTGAACCTATCCCCTTAACCCCTCACTTCGTTTCACCACCTCCTCTTGGTCAATGCAACCTTCTAATTTATGCTTTGGTAACTATTTATAAGAATAGTAAATAAATTTAATACAGACATGCCAATTCAAAATTAATTCATATAATGTTGAAAGGAAGCGTCCGCAATTTACAAAGATAATCCAGAATTTGGATTATTTTTCTGAAACATTGTTTTGAAAATATTTCTGTTTCCATTATCGAAAAATGCATTAGCACCGCGTAGCGTTAATTGGGTTGGTAATCCTATCTGCTGTGGAGTTAATAAAATGAAATATTTATCTCGTAATGATTATGCCTATCTTTAATAGAAAAAGCGCCAAGCCATTTCCTATATACTACATTCGTAATATATATAAATATTATATGTATATATGTATATGTATATATATATATATATATATAATATATATATATATATATATATATATATATATTATATATACACACAGTATATATATGAGGCCCTTTATGTCAATAGCCACAAGAGGATATATATATATATATATATATATATATATATATATATATATATATACACATTTATATATATATATAAATTTATATATATATACATATATTTATTTATATTCAGTGGAGATATCTGAACGTGGTGAAGGGATTGAGCAGCAACGCTGTACTATACTAGCCAGAGCCACCAGTACTAGGTTGGTTTGCTGCGAGCGATCAAATTAAAGCCTCCCACCATCACCAATCCGCATTGGTTAGCGTGGTGATGAAAATGGCCAAACCCCAAACATGACTAAGGACATGTTTTAGGGTTTTGTCGTGCAGTGAACATAAGGCTTAAAACAGTTTAACAATGCGTCGAAACAAAAAATAGAATGTTCTTATTTGAATAATATTAACTCGTTCTGTGAACGAGTCTTTGCTTTCATTACTTTGGTATCAGTTTTACAATCCCCATGACTCGTGTTGTGAAACTGTAAAAGCGTTATGGATCTCCGCTGAAGTTCTTGGACTTGAGGAAAAGACTTCTGTGGACACGAGAAAATTGTGAATCCTATTGTTGCTTTTTACAACAGCATTATAACGACAACACCCAATTGTGTTATGGAGAATGTTTCTTTTTACAACAGCATTATAACAACAACACCTTATAGTGTTGTGGGAAATATGTTGAAAAGCATAAGGATTAAAATAAGCGAAGAAACACTCGCGCTGATATACCAATAGTAACAGGTGGGAATTTTTTTTGACGTTTAACTCAAGTCTTTAAATTGAATGGTACGATTAAAGTAAAGGTAATGGTTAGACTGTGAAATGACTTTGTATAACGTTTATTGTAAATGTAAAAAGGAAGATAACAGCAAATAATTGTAAAATTTCATTTGAGTAGAATGGAATGAAACAGTTAAGCGAACCTTAAATCTCGGCGAAGTTGAAAAAGAAAGTTAATTCGATAGGTTTTCAGGACGAAAGATGCTGTTATTAAAAACGCGTATGCTGCTAGTGAAAAGATAAGAAATTGTATGTATTGCGAACTATAGTCAATTCTTTTTAGTGAGGCAGATTTGCACCGGCTCGCAGGGGTGCCTTTTTAGTTCGGAAAAGTTTCCTGATCGCTGATTGGTTGGACAAGATAATTCTAACCAAACAGAGAGCAGGAAACTTTTCCAAGCTTAAAGGTCACCGCTGCGAATCAGTGCAAATGTGCCTCGTTAAAAAAAAATTGAGTATAGTGACTGTATGTCAGCAGGAGATATGTTGGTCTGCCATTCAGTCATTTTTTAGAAAAGATTTTATACTATTGGTTCTACTATTTTCGGTTTAAAAGGTCTAAAATATACCAGGAGTATTAAACACTAATGAGATTTGTTAATATACATATAATTTAGACGTATCATGATCAAAAGCTGTTCTTTATTAAAAAAAAAAAAAAAAAAAAAAAACCCTGCGATAAAGTTGATCATTGGTAAGGCTAAAGGATTTTATTTGTCTCAATTTAATGATTTTTGGTTAAAAGCTATTGATTTAATCAATGTTCGGTATCAAACAACACTTATTGGTTAGATATTGACTAAAATTGTAGGTCGCCGCATAGGGGTAGTGTCTTCAGTGCACCTCTTGCTTTGCACTGTATGACATATAACTGAAGGGTCTTTGTAGTGTTCCTTCGGCTCTTAACTGCCCTTGCTTTATATCCTTCTACTTTTACATCCATTATTGCTTCATTTATTCCAATTTGGTGTCCAACCTTTTTTAATTATTACATCACAGTGTAACTATGATTGCACTAAGCACTTGGGCACTGATGGACCCAACAGACTCCAGCTCTAGGCTATATAACTCAAATCCATAAATCCCTCTTAAATTAGGCTACGAAATAAAAGGGTCTTTTTCTGTATTTCTAAATGAAAACGAACGGCAATATATTACGGAATATTATGAACCACAGAAGCCATTTAAGATACCAAAAGGGAAGGGTTTATGGTAATTTTATCATAGGAAATAGAATAAATAATAATTCGGATGAAAATGATTTAGAAAATTGTCATTCAGTTATCATGGGGGATTTTATATTTCGAATTCTTGGATTGAATTATGAATGGTGGAAATTTACGTATTACAAACAAATTGTTACCTCTTTTTATTTATATTCTCGATGAATATACATTCATATGGATAATTCAAGAGGCCAAAGTCTAGGAAGTATCCATTGAACAAAACCTTGTAATCTAGAAACGTGAATAAAAGAAGCCAAATAAGAAGTTGTTTAATAATAGAGATAAAGGCAAAAACAGCAGTCGAAGTGGAGGTAAAGTTTTTTAGGTATAGAAGGCACTTGGTTGCTATGATTGATACTTCGTTTAGCTCAGACACGGTGCTAGGATCTTGTCAAATGCAATTGAGGGTTCCAAGGTGGTTATTAATGAATTGAAGATATTACGGATTTTTTTTTATCGTAAGAGTTGACAACTAGGGTATAATATGTACAGTTGGCTTCATTAATGCCAGTACACCGACGTCGCTTTAGCTTCCCATTGAGTGTACCGGGATTAATGAAACCAACTGTACACAATTTCTAAGTCAGATAATACAAGAATACCTATTATTTTGAGTGGCAAAGAGCTTTTGTAGTTTTGAGAGAGAGAGAGAGAGAGAGAGAGAGAGAGAGAGAGAGAGAGAGAGAGAGAGAGAGAGAGAGAGAGAGAGTTGCTTAAATAGAGCCGGTGAAGATTGAATGGAGGTACAGAAAAATTCTGCGGTAACGAAAGTCAGAAAGTTAAGGAAAATAATAACGGCCTGGAAGTTGCCTTGTGGAGTTTAAGAGATATAACTTGGAAGTTGGAGGATGATAAAATATAAGAGATTGCAACTACAGGATGGCAGTTGCTTTCCAGATATCGCACATTTCAGAGATGATTTTTTGGTTGGGAGAGGACCTGAACGAATTAAATTGAAAACCAGTTGATGAATTTTGACCAAAGTGAATTTTGTGATTAATATTACCGATAAAGTTAATTATTCACGTTGTTTTTAGAGAAACGTTTATTTGGTATTCCAGTGAATCCCTTTGATATTGAAAAGTATTTCGAAATATAATTAATTTTTGCAGTTTACTCCAGAAAATGTTAAATGAAATATTTTCGGTCTTGTTTACCAGCTTTGGAGTAACCTTGAATGATCGTTATACTTTTTATATTTCGTTCAGGGAGGACATAAATTTGTATGCTTGAATTTAAATATGTATAAACTTTAGATATCTTAAATATGGTAGCTCTTGGATGCCATTTGTACGAACCTTTTGTCTTATAATAGAAATAGAGTAATTTTTTTAGGTATCATATCCCCACCATTAAGTCAGTATTTGCAACTTGCGGCTTTGTAGAAGTTATCAAAGTGGTTGAAATAACCAATTATATAAATATGTTCAAACACATTTTCATAGCAGTGTAGGTTTTGATAATAATTCTTCTTCAAAACGTATGTTTGATAAAGATAAGAATTATAGGTTTGAAATATATGTAGCAAAATCTATTAAGAGCAAATATGATTAATCTATGATTTTTTTAGTAACTGTGTATTTGTGATGAGGGAAGAAATATAGTTTTATAGAAGTCTTGTGTACGGCAATATCGAAATGTGAAGTAAAGTGTCTTGGGCGAATTATTATGATTGTTATTACTAGCTAAGCTGCTACAATAGTTGGGAAAGCAAGATGCTATAAGCCCAAGGGCTCCAACAGGGGAAAATAGCCCAGTGAGGAAAGGCAATAAGGAAATTAATAAACGGTATAAGAAGAAATGAACAATTAAAATAAAATATTTTAAAAACGTTAACAACATTAAAACAGATATTTCATACATAAACTATAAAAGGACTTATGTCAGCCTGTTCAACATAAAAACATTTGCTGCAAGTTTGAACTTTTGAAGTTCTACTGATTCAACTACCATATCATAAGAGTAAAGTGTCTTAAAGCGAATCACGAGGAATTCTTTTCTAGAGAAACCTGTAAAAATCTAACAAGACTCACAAAGTCCTCCCTCTTTAACCTGATGATCCAACCTATCCTCCTTCAGGCTCTACAATGATAATGCAGCTAACCTGAAATATCCTCTATTTATGACGTCAAAGAGTTTTTTATTCATTCGTCTTTACACGTCGTAAATTCAACATAATACATTGTTACTTCCACTTCAACTGTGTTTGTTTGCCTTTTGTGACTATCTCTGTCCATAAGACTATTAAGGTTGGGTTTTAATGAAAAGGAAGGGTTCATTAGGTTTTCAGAAGACTAGTTATTTCTGCGAATCTTGGATTTTATTTTGTATGGGGTGAGGGGTTGCTGACAGAGGTGTGCATTCAACAAAATATTACCTGTAAATATATTGATACACACATGCACACATTTTCACAGATATGTATGATATATATATATATATATATATATATATATATATATATATATATATATATATGTGTGTGTGTGTGTGTGTGTGTGTGTGTGTGTGTGTGTGTGTGTGCATATATGTGAAAAAGCAAAATACTACAAAGCAACCCAGTGTGTATATTTCTTTGTTCCCTTTTTACGTACTATGGACGGATCAATGTGTGGAAACTTATTGTCAAGTTCACGCTCTTCTGGTTAGCTCCATTAGAATATACACTTTTTAATAGCGATGATAATTGCTTTTTATTTGGATTTAAATTTAGCGTAGTGGAAAAGCCCAGATGAACTATTATTGATCGTAAGTAACGTTTAAGGGAGAATGATTTTTAATGGATTTCTTTTGTTGTAAAGGGAAAATTGATAAAATTAAAATTTGCATCAAATTTGATAGATATGCCTCATGGTTTTCTCTTGTTCTTTCGGTTTTTTGTTTATTATCGGATTGCATAATTTTTATCGTATGGTTGCTGTGGCCTGATTGATAACGTCTCTGCCTGGTGTTTGCCAGTCGGGGGTTCGAGTCCCGCTCAGACTCGTTAGTGCCATTAGTGTCTGCAACCTTACCTTCCTTGTGAGCTAAGGTTGGGGAGTTCGGGGGAGGCTATAGGTCTATTTGCTGAGTCATCAGTAGCCACTGCCTGGCCCTCCCTGGTCCTAGCTTGGGTGGAGAGGAGGCTTGGGCGCTGATCATATAATATATGGTCAGTCTCTAGGGCATTGTCCTGATTGCTAGGGCAATGTCACTGTCTCTTGCCTCTGCCATTCATGAGCGACCTTTAAACCTTAAAAGGAACTCTGACGAGAGTGAACAAAAACATTGCATCATCTTATGATTATTGGCATTCTTTCTTTTTCTACCGCCTCCTTTTGTTGTTGTTGTTGTTGTTGACCGATTAACTTTTTCGTACCTAAAGTACCTAGCTAGTTTTTGTGTTTCCCAGTAACTGAGTGATACACAACAAAAATGTTTAACCGCAGCACAAGTCGAGAAGAGTGTTTATTTAGGTTATGCAGAAGACTCTTCGCCCCTAAGTGGACTTGAAGTACCTTGTATATACCAAGACTCAAGGTTTTAATAACGTGTCTATCATTACGTAAGAGTTCATCACGCAGAGATTTCAATGCATACACGTGTGACTATGTACTCAAACCCAAGTCAATATATATATATATATATATATATATATATATATATATATATATATATATATATATATATATATATATATATATTATATATATATATATACAGTATATATTTATGGTTTATTTGCTATTCCCTTATTTCCTTTCCTCATTGGGCTACTTTCTCTGTTGGGGCTTTTGGGCTTGTAGCATTGTGCTTTTCCAACAACGGCTGTTGCTTGGCCAGTAATATATATATATATATATATATATATATATATATATATATATATATATATATATATATATATATATATATATATATATATATATATATACAGTATATATGTATATATATATATGTATATATATATATATATATATATATATATATATATATATATATATATATTTTATATATATATGTATATATATATATATATATATATATATATATATATATATATATATATATATATATATATATAGGTAATGCAATGTTCCCTTTATTTCTTTCCCTCACTTCTCGGAATAGCTCCTACAAATTCTTGAACTCAAATGAAGAAACTTTGATTCAAATTACACAATTCGAACCACTCACGATACGCTAGAATGAATGGGAAGGTCAACCATTCATATATGTGTTTCATCGCTAATACTTGAATCTTGAATTATGGTTTCGTCATTCATTTCTTTTTTGTAGCTCAAGATTTTTTTTGTGACAAGTATACTTTTAAAAATGCCAGGAAATCGAGAAGTAATGAGGATATTTTTGATATCCAAATGCCTATCTATCTGGTAAAATAGTTGCAGACATTTCTCTCTCTCTCTCTCTCTCTCTCTCTTCTCTCTCTCTCTCTCTCTCTCTCTCTCTCTCTCTCTCTCTCTCTCTCTCTCTCTCTCTCTCTCTCTCATATATATATATAGATATATATATATATATATGTATATATATATGTATATATATATATATATATATATATATATATATATATATGTATATATATATGTATATATATATATATATATATATATATATATATATGTATATATATATATATATATATATATATATATATATATATATATATATATATATATATATATATATATACGCACGTGTGTATGTCGTGACAGCCGCTGTGTATAGTAGCAGGTAGCAGGCCTATTATTTAATTTATGAAGTCGAATATGCCACAACAGCTGACGGTAACTATCTTATTAGTTGAATCGTCTTCGTATGTTTTTTATATAATTTTATAAGAATGTTTTGGACATTGCGCCGGAAAAATCATTGAAGTTTCTTCATCTCTTCTGATGCTCTCTTAATATATAATGGAATTAATGCTCTTGGGAAACTATCAATCTGTGATGGCATTCTTGTCGATATCCTCGTGAGTAACGCATGTAGACGATCACTAATGGAAAGAGTCTTCGAAGAATTGATTTTTTAATGGTAATTTTTATTGGATTTTATCATACAAAGATTTTTCCTTCCTTATTAGCAATTTGATGTGATTTGAAAAAACTCAATTGATCCCAATGTCGAACTTATACATCTGCTAAATGACTACAGTTTTTAACCAGATTACGATCAGATAAGGATCCTTGTGGAAATCATTGATAGTTTTTTATCGCACTTTAAAAGATTATTTACTTTAAAGATTTTAGCTAGCTATGATTTTGAGGCAAATCTGCAAATATTTGATTTTATATGATTAGCTGGCAATTACTTGGAACCTGCCAAAATTTGTCTTACAGACACACGCATACATACATACATATACACGCACACACACCCATAAATATATATATATATATATATATATATATATATATATATATATATATATATATATATATATATATATATATATGTATATATATATATATATATAATTATAATAATGATAATGTAATTTTTCCATTTGTATCATTGATCTGGTTTTAGCATTCATCTTAGGCTCTTCGCACTTCCTCGACTAGGTATCTACCTTACATTTTCATATTCTCAATTTTGTATATCAATCAAAAAATGATCGGGGGAGAAATTGTCTCTGACTGCAATCTGAAAAAAGACGTTCAGGAAGGTATGCGGTGTTTATTGAGGGAGTGTTGTTGTTGTTGTTGTTGGTTGCATTAGAAAGCATATTTTACTCACGCATTGTGAATAGTAATGAAATTCCCTATTCTTATAGTACGCACAGGGCTTTGCATTATAAAATAATGTGTAAAAATTGAGGATGAGTTAAAGAACTCAATTTTCTGCTTTTCGCTCTCGTGTTTTCATTATACTTAGTTTACAAGCCACTGTGTAAAGAAATAAAGCCATCAATATTTTTTTTTATTTTTTGGTGTCGAGCTCAGACATAAATTTTTCTTAAGAGTATAATAGAATGTGATAAAGTATGTGTAACCTTTGCTATAGATATTGTTTCTAAATTTCACGAGCGCGCGCTCGCACACACACACACACACACACACACACACATATATATATATATATATATATATATATATATATATATATATATGTGTGTGTGTGTGTGTGTATATATATATATATATATATATATATATATATATATATATATGTGTGTGTGTGTGTATATATATATATATATATATATATATATATATATATATATATATATATATATATATATATATATAATATATATATATATATATATATATATATATATATATATATTGGTTTTCATATATCAAACTAAATAACTCAAAATAACTCATTGATATCGAATTTTCTTTACCTTGGGAGTAACTTCACCCTGAAGGGGAATAATAAATAAGTCCTCGTGCTTCGGCCAAAATTCAAACAAGCGTTTTTTGTAAACTCTAAAAACTTATGTATGTATATATGTGCTCATTAATGAATTTCTATTTAATTTCATTCGTCCCCCAAAAAAGTCATTGAGACCCACTCACTCTTTCACATTTACTTTACATGGATGTAATAAGAGTATTTTCACTTAGATTTTTCACCATTGTTTTGATCCTGATAATTTGTGTTATCGTTAAGGAAACTGCAAAACCTAGCGTCTAACGAAAAATATTTGATGCCTGGTAGACACATCTCTATTGAAAAATATTTTAGATTAAAAATTATATCAAAACCTGAAATTAAATTAAAGATATTCCCCATATTTCTAAAACTTTTTCCATCTCTGAACGTAGTCGGGATCATTCTACTCAGCCATGAGGGCCACTGCAGTAAACGGCGGCGCGTCCAGCCGAAAACGAACGACGCCAGAAGTTGTTGAAAATAACTGCTGATTAAGAGCCATTTCTCTGATTTCTACACTTGAACCTTTTCCACCGTCATAATTCCTCACACGCTGATCACCAGGCTGTAACTTCTCCTAAAAGGATCTGTCAAGAACTTTGCTAATAAAACGAAAAAAAAAAAAAAAAAAAAATTCTCGTGAACCGTAAAGTGCCAAGGTGATGTGGTTCCGGCTTTTAGAGAAAATATATTCAACTAAAATATTTTTGATATTAAATTTTAATTGGAATGCTATGATGTGGTACATTGCAGAAATCATTAGGTTATTACTCGTAAAAATAACATTTACATTAATAATTCTTGCATGTTTTTTTTTCCGTCTTCGAGAGAAAATATATTCAACTAAAATATTTTTGATAATTTAATTTTAATTGAATGCTATGATGTGGTACAGTGCAGAAATAATTTGGTTACCGGTAAAAATTACATTTACTTAAAATATTTCTTGCATGTTTTTTCCGGAGTCGAAATGAAGTATATTCAATTAAAATATTTTTGATAAATTAATTTTAATTAGAATGCTTTGATATGGTACAGTACAGAAATAATTTGGTTATTACTCTTAAAAATTTAATGTGGTACAGTGCAGGAATAATTTGGTTATTACTCGGAAATACATTTATATTAATAATTCTTGCATGTTTTTTCCGGAGTCGAAATAAAGTATATTCAATTAAAATATTTTTGATAAATTAATTTTAATTAGAATGCTATGATATGGTACAGTACAGAAATAATTTGGTTATTACTCTTAAAAATTTCATTTATATTAATAATTCTTGCATGGTTTTTTTCCGGTGTCGAGAGAAAATATATTCAACTAAAATATTTTTGCTAAATTAATCTTAATTGGTGATGCTATGATGTGGTTCAGTACAGAAATAATTTGGTTATTACTCGGAAAAAAAAGTACTTTTTTATAATTAGTTCTTATATGTTTTTTTTTTTTTTCCAAAGTAATGACAAAAGTTAAGGCTGATCAATTAGTTCAATTTTGATTTGGCTATTAACACTGAATATTATCGAGTGCAAATTTAATGTATGGTATTTAAGTATAACACAAATTTGTTGAGGAATCACTTTAATTTCGTTGCTCACTATTTTCTTACAAAGGAACAATAAATGACAAAATTATTATTATTATTATTATTATTATTATTAGTAGTAGTAGTAGTAGTAGTAGTAGTAGTAGTAGTATTATCATTATTATTATTATCGTTGTTGTTATTGTTATTATTATTATTATTATTGTTATTGTTATTATTATTATTATTATTGTTGTTGTTGTTATTTTATAACAAAGGCAAACTGAATGGGAAGAAATAAAGTAGATTTAGGTCTGTATCTAGCGGCGTATATTAATTATTTAGAGCATATACGGCCGATGAATTTATAGCCATATAAAGGAAATACTATATCCTTTATGCTGCAATATTCCCACACCAAGAGGTTAAAACCCAATTATTCTCATTTCTATGCAACAATTATTTTAAGACAAGAATTATGATGCCTGAGTCGTGTAAAAAGATAAAGTTATAATGATTTTATGAATAAGGAAACATATAATGATAGAATATTAGTTTTAATAAATGATAAAAAACGTATCACATTAAGGTTCAGAAACAGTATTTAGTGAGCATCTGACGGTAGATAAAATTAATTAGATAAAAATAGAATTATAGTGACGAAATTAGAATATGCTAAGACTTGAAATCGCTATAGGGGTTGGAAACATTAATTCTGTATTCCCAGAGCGAAGACCTCGCTGCATAACCTATCACAACCGAAACACGTCAAGAATTCATAAAACTCTCAAGAGACGATCTCATATAAACTCTCTCTCTCTCTCTCTCTCTCTCTCTCTCTCTCTCTCTCTCTCTCTCTCTCTCTCTCTCTCTCTCTCTCTCTCTCTCCAAACGAGGCTGCTTAATTCACCTTCCGTGATCATAGCGAAAGCGGAACCGTGCGGTCCCAATATTAACAAATCCAACGAATTCATAAATAATTATCGAAGCAACCATTTGAGAAGCTCAGTTCCTCTGACTCCCCCCCCCCCTCCCCTACCTGTCTCCTTCTCTCCCCCTCCCCTTAGCCTATTGGAGGAGCTTCTAAGTGGGAGGAAGAAGTGGATAAGAAGAAAGGGAAGTGAGTGAAAGAGAGAAAGAATGAGACACGTGTCCCGGAGGCGGGGGTTAGTGGACGTGGGTGGGGGTTAAGAGGTTAAGAGTAACTTGTGCCGTTATGGATCCGAGGACGCTAGTCAATTCAGGGCTCTGCTGAATAATAAGAGAGACAATTCTGGAAGTATCAACTCTCATAAACATCTCGGGGGTCTTGTTTTCGCCTCTTTCATATTCAATATAGTAAGGCCGGATCGGAGGGAGGAAGGACTCGGCTGAAGGGAAAGAAAAACGTCCTTGGAATGTGAAACGGAATAACTTTACGTACAGTCCCACGGAAAGGAAGGGATGCAGCAGGGGAAAAAATCTCTTATATCCACATTATGAAAGAATGTTTTATCAGGAAGTTTCTTTCGACTGCTTTTTTTCTTATTCCGGCGAAGGTTGTGAATTCTTTTTGTGTGTTCCCAAGCGTTACTTTTTTGTGATGTCATATTTGCATTGTTGTGCCCCGTCACACACACACACGCACACACAATTTGCGTTTAGTTCATTTCCGAAGATATTTTAGTGAGAGCAGTTTAGCTATGCAAACATTATATGACTTTGGCCTTCGGTATGACCTTGACCTTACGTATATTGATTTTGATTTTAGGTAATTTTCATGGACTACATGAAGGATTCCACGTATTTTTGTATAATCTTTCAATTCATCTGTGTATGAATACTCATTTACTGAGGAATTAACACGAACACTTGACTGTTGTAATTCTTTGACCTTGACCTCTTTTATCTACATTTAGCATTTTTCTCATTTCCATAAAATTTGGGATGCATACTGTACCGTAGGTGTTTCACACACGCTCGTACACTGTAAAGGTATTTCTCTTTTTTATATTTCGCTTTTCCCCAGCACTGATAACAGAATCTGTTTGAGCTTGCCTTTGCATGTATTAGTGTGTTTGAATTTTTATGATATTCTTGCTGGGAACTGCTTGTATATGAACATTTTATCTGTTGAAATAAAGTTAGTTGCATTCATCTCGTCTTGTTATAACCTAACGGCACCCTCGCACAATTGGTGACAGATAACGAGTTTATATATAAGCAGTTCCGAGCAAGAGTGTCACAAACATTCATACAGACTAATGTATGCAAAGGCAAGCTTAAACAGGTTCTGTTATCAGTGCTGGGGGAGAACGAGATATACAAAGAAAGGGAATTCTGTTACAGTGTACGAGCGTGTGTGAAACACATACGGTACAATACAAAGCTGCAACTTAACTTTGATATCACGACCTTGGCCATGTTTGACCTTGAACTCGCCTTGCCTGAATTTTGTGTATAGCTTATGTAAGGGATACCCACATATCATTTCAAACAGAGACGCATCTTGGCACGAACGTTCTAACTACGATTTCATGATAAGAGCCTTCGGTTTGACTCAGACCTCTTATCTCTTCGTTTTTCTTCTAGCTCATTTTCTTGAACATCACGAAGGATGCTTTCATATAACTGTATACACAGTTGGATCTTAGTAAGAACACTGGAACACAGAGAGAAATCTTCGTGTCCCATGAACGTATTTATAGTTTTTATGAAAGATTACTCAGAACACAACATGATCTCATTTCCATGCCATGTTTACTTTCATCACGTCAACGGATGTTTAGATTGATATATTTTTTTCTACTATAGAAATGAAACACCGTCCGTTCACAGCCAACCCAAAAGAAAGATACCGATAATATTCTAAATATACACGAAAATAGCGTTTGCGTATAATTCCTTTATCCCTTTATCGATTCAAATTTGTCAACAAGTAAAAAAAAACGAGTAAAAGGAATTTTTTTTTTTCTCTCTCCAATCACAGTTACGCACTGATTGGATGTGCTCCACGAAGGTTAAATCCATGGAACTGAAGATCGAAAGTTATTAAAAACGATCCTGCACCCCCAAAAATGTTTCGATTATTCGTCTGCTTTTGTTTACAATTCTCGACAGACAAAAAAAAAATCCTAATAATAATTGTGATCCTTTGAGGTGGAAATACAATTCTACAATTAGTACAAAGGCATTTATAATACTTTTACCTTGACCTCTTTTATCTACATTTCGCCTATTTCTCATTTCCATAAACTATGGGATACTTACTGTGCCGCACGTGTTTCACACACGCTTGTACACTGTAAGGGTATTTTTTTTCCAGCACTGATAACAGAAACTGTTTAAGCTTGCTTTTGCATGCATTAGTGTTTGAATTTTTGTGATATTCTTGCTCGGAATTGCTTGTATTTATATAAACTCGTTATCTGTTGAAATAAAGTTAGTTACATTCATCTCGTCTTTGTTATAACCTAACGGCATCCTCGCACAATTGGTGACAGATAAAGAGTCACAAAAACTCAAACAGACGAATGCATGCAAATGTAAGCTTAAACAAGTTCTGTTATCAGTATTTGGGGAGAGCGAGATATACAAAGAAAGGGAATTACGTTACAGTGTACGAGCGTGTGTGAAACACATACGGTACAATACAAAGCTGCAACTTAACTTAGATATCATGACCTTGGCCATGTTTGACCTTGAACTCACCATGCCTGATTTTTGTGCATATCTCATGTAAGGGATACCCACATATCATTTCAAACAGAGACGCATCTTGGCACGAACGTTCTAACTACGATTTCATGATAAGAGCCTTCGGTTTGACTGTGACCTCTTATTTCTTCGTTTTTCTTTTAGCTCATTTTCTTGAACATCACGAAGGATGCTTTCATATAACTGTATACACAGTTGGATCTTAGTAAGAACACTGGAACTCAGAGAGATATCTTCGTGCCCCATAAACAAATTTATAGTTTTTATGAAAGATTACTCAGAACACAACATGATCTCATTTCCATGCCATGTTTACATCCATTACGTCAACGGATGTTTAAATTTATGATTCCACTATACAAATGAAACAACCTCCGCTTAAAGCGAAGCCAAAAGAAAGATACCGATAATATTCGAAATATACACGAAAATAACGTTTGCGTATAATTCCTTTATCCCTTCATCGATTCAAATTCCTGTCAACAAGTAAAAAAACGGGAATGAATGATTGATTTTTTTTTTTTTTTTTTTTTTTTTTTTTTTACAATCACAGTTACGCACTGATTGGATGTGCTCCACGAAGGTTAAATCCCTGAAACTGAAGATCGGAGGTTATTGAAAACGATCCAGCGTATGTTGCTTTAAAAAATGTTTCGATTATTCGTCTGCTTTTGTTTACAATTCACGGCAGAAAAAAATCCTAATAATGATTGTGATCCTTTGAGGTGGAAATACAATTCTACATTTAGTACAAAGGCATTTGTAATACTTTCACCTTGACCTCTTTTATCTACATTTCGCCTATTTCTCATATCCATAAACTATGGGGTACTTACTGTGCCGCACGTGTTTCACACACACTTGTACACTGTAAGGGTATTTTTTTTCCAGCACTGATAACAGAACCTGTTTAAGCTTGCCTTTGCATGCATTAGCCTGTTTGAATTTTTGTGACGTTGTTGCTCGGAACTGCTTGTATATAAACAATTTATCTGTTGAAATAAAGTTAGTTGCATTCATCTCGTCTCTGTTATAACATAACGGCAACCTCGCATAATTGGTGACAGATAACGAGTTTATATATAAGCAGTTCCGAGCAAGAATGTCACAAACATTCGTACAGACTAATGTATGCAAAGGCAAGCTTAAACAGGTTCTGTTATGTCTTGTGGGAGAACGAGATATACGAACAAAATGGAATTCCGTTAAAGAGCACGAGCGTGTGTGATACACATACGGTACAATACAAAGCTGCAACTTAACTTAGATATCACGACCTTGACCATGTTTGACCTTGAACTCACCATGCCTGATTTTTGTGTATAGCTCATGTAAGGGATACCCACATATCATTTCAAACAGAGACGCATCTTGGCACGAACGTTCTAACTACGATTTCATGATAAGAGCCTTCGGTTTGACTCAGACCTCTTATCTCTTCGTTTTTCTTCTAGCTCATTTTCTTGAACATCACGAAGGATGCTTTCATATAACTGTATACACAATTGGATCTTAGTAAGAACACTGGAACCCAGAGAGATATCTTCGTGCCCCATAAACAAATTTATAGTTTTTATGAAAGATTACTCAGAACACAACATGATCTCATTTCCATGCTATGTTTACTTTCATTACGTCAACGGATGTTTAAATTTATGATTCCACTATACAAATGAAATAGCGTCCGCTTAAAGCGAACCCAAAAGAAAGATACCGATAATATTCGAAATATACACGAAAATAACGTTTGCGTATAATTCCTTTATCCCTTTATCGATTCAAATTCCTGTCAACAAGTAAAAAAACGGGAGGGAATGAATATTTTTTTTTTTTTTTTTTTTTTTTTTTTTTTTTTTTTTTTTTTTTTTTTTTTTTGACAATCACAGTTACGCACTGATTGGATGTGCTCCACGAAGGTTAAATCCCTGAAACTGAAGATCGAAAGTTATTGAAAACGATCCTGCGTATGTTGCCCCCAAAAATGTTTCGATTATTCGTCTGCTTTTGTTTACAATTCTCGACAAACAAAAAAATATTCCTTATAATTATTGTGATCCTTTGAGGTGGAAATATAATTCTACATTTAGTTCAAAGGCATTTGTTTGGTTCATTGTCATATGAATTATAACGGCATTTCAATAATTCTTTCGGTAATTATATATATATATATTTTCATTCCCTAAATATGAATAAGTTTTAGCGTAATTTTCCCGGTACTAATCACAATGTTTTATAGGGTAGTAGAGTACAATCCCCCTTAACTTGAAATCACGATTCATGTGTGTTTTTTTTAATTACCTTAGATACTCAGTACAGGTATATAAGCATTTAAGCATTTATCACCCCTATATGATGAAAAGCAATTGTCTGGCTATATACATACATACATACATACATATATATATATATATATATATATATATATATATATATATATATATATATATATATATATAATATTTCCGATGATGCTGAGTGACATTTTATGACGTATAACTACTCGGTCTTTCCCCATCCCTCAGGCATGGGGAAAGTAAGTAGTCAGTAGTCATACCCTGGTAAAAGGGGTACCCCGAGAGGTACACTCGGAAATCACAACTGCCGTGATGTAGTTAGGAAGGGAGAGTGGTTGTAAAGGATTGAATCTATGTGTGCGTGCTTGTGTAAATCTTATGTAAATATTTAGCAATAATTTTTGACGGGTCGCGTACACTAGTGTGTACAATCTTTCAATGTGGTATGCAGATTTTTTATTTTTTTCTTTACTATCAATTTTGCATTCAGAAACAAGTCCAGGTGACGGTATCACTGTGCCCATATAGCTTACAACGTCTATAGGCCAGAGTCAATACAGATAACAATGAAAGTAACCCGACAGGTAGAAACGCCAAGGACTTCTCAGTTTGATAATTGTATGTTTGCTTTGAAAGCGAATTAATCCTCTGGAAAAAAATGTTAATGAATTCTCACTGATTTATAGGTAGCTTTTCATCAAAGGGCTAATGTAATTATTTTCATAAAAGCTTAGAGATTTTAGTTAGGTATGAAAGAGAGCTCGTGTTTTGGTACGGCGTCAATCCGAGAACTTTGTTTGATTGCAAACTTTTTCAAAAGTTTTTTTTTTTTTCTCCTGGGTTCACATGCCTCATACTTGACCTAATTTTCCTATTGTAGTTTTTTTATACGCTTATATATTACAAGCATTTCTCTTTTTAATTATTGTTTTTATTTGTTCGGTATACATTTTTATTTTATATATTGTTTCCGTGTTTAATTTAGCCTGCGAATTATTTGATTTACATTTCCATCGCTATGCGAATTTTATGTCCTTGATCATTTTTTCATTCTGTTTTTATTTCAGATATCATGAGATATCCGTGTTGAACAAAAACCATATAAGATTTCTTGTAGGTGAAGTAATTTTTAATCATTTTGTTCCAAGATCATGATTCCTTTTATTTTCATCAAGCTTCTCATTGTTATATAGAGGAACTAGAATTCTTCAAATATTCCACATGGTCAATAAAGAGTAAAGCTCATGTTCTAAAACATTCTCCAAACGTCGTGAATTTCTTTTAAAAACTTGAGAGTGATAAAATACCCGTCTTTTTGAGAAAGATCATCGCTGAGTTCTTGAAATAGATATAAAGGGTCTTTTATACCAAAGCCGTTTTCAGTTCATCGTCTTTCAGAATTTTGAACATTTTGGAAATATTTTTTGTCTAGTTTCACATTAGACGGTAATGGTGAGATCTCATGGCAAGTTCGAACTTCTAGAGAACTGAAAAGTCTTATATGATACACACACACACACACACACATATATATATATATATATATATATATATATATATATATATATATATATATATATATATATATATATATATATATACATACATACATACATACATACATACATACATATTGACGCAAAGGGTCTCGGTTAGATTTCACCAGTCGTCTCTATCTTTAGCTTTTAATTTAATACTTCTCCATTCATCATATCCTACTTCCAGCTTTATAGCCCTCAGCCATGTAGGCCTGAGTCCTCCAACTCTTTTAGTTC
>NC_090752.1:14590959-14595959 GCF_036898095.1 Palaemon carinicauda
ATATATATATATATCTATATATATATATATATATATATATATATATATATATATATATATATATATATATATATATATATATATATTATATAACGAGAACATGTTGCTGTTTGCTTCAGTGTCGATATTAAAAACGGAAGTAAATTTCTCCTCGAATAAAAAGATATCTTCACTCGTCTTCTGTCTTAAATGGCTGGTATCAATTACTGTAATTTTATTTGTAACAACTTTAATCTTTGATGGCCTATCTGACTACATCAAACCTGGTGCTAACCTGTGAATTAATGATCTCGAACCTTGGGCTGTGCCATAGCCTGTATGCAGTTATCTTTCAGTCGTTAGCTTCTTTGGCTGAGGGTTCATCAAGGTTTATTTTCTATTTGTCCTTTACTTTTTGTTTTACTGTTTTTATGCTCTTCATTATTTCATAATTGATTTTAACGTTTATTTAATATAATTATCTTTGTTGTTTTGTTTATAGTTGTTACGTCTGAATTATTATTATTATTATTATTATTATTATTATTATTATTATTATTATTATTATTATTATTATCATCATCATCTAAGCTACAACCCTAGTTAGAATAGCAGGATGCTATCCAGTAAACCCTAGGGCCCCAACAAGGAAAAAAATACTCCAGTGAGGAAAGGAAATAAGGAAATATATAAAGTACATTAGAATTAATGAACAATTAAAATAAAGTATTTTAATATCAGTAACTATATCAAAATATATCTTTCATATATAAAGTATAAAATCAGTCGATTAGTCTATTTTTGTGAGCTTGAGAGTTACGGATACTCAATAAAGATCGATGGTACTTGTAATTTCGTCGAATTAATATCTACCCGAGGTAATTAGGAATCAGGATATCAACAGACAGAAAGCAAGATAACACGGCTACTGCCGATATTGAAAAGAGATCAAAGCTACTTATTCGACTTACGATAATTAGGATTGATCGTATCTTCTTACGACACTTGAGAGAGAGATTGTAGCAGCTGATTACGATACCTGGAGGTCTTTGCTTTTCATGTTCAGCCGTTAATTGGATTCGACGGGTAGAGTTTGAGCGGAATATATGCATTTGCGAGGAGATGATTCGCCTCACGGAGCTGGTTTTAATTAGGTACGGATTATTTTCATGATTGTAATTTCGTTTCTGTTGTGTTGTGATGGATTCGTATCTTCATAAAGGATGGTTTTTGAAGTTTTTCTTTATAAAAAGGTTTTTAGTATTGTGAAAATTTTATCGTTGTTTTGTATTAAAAGATATAAAACGACGCCACGAACCCAGGTTGAAATTTAAGTTTTCATGATTGTAATTTCGTTTCTGTTGTGTTGTGACGGATTCGTATCTTCATAAAGGATGGTTTTTGAAGTTCTCTTTATAAAAATGTTTTTAGTATTGTGAAACTTTTATCGTTGTTTTGTATGAAAAATATATAAAACGATGCCACGAACCCAGGTTAGAATTTAAGGTTTTGAAGGAAAGGTTAAAAACGGCCTTATGAAGGTAATAACATTTCATTAAAGGAATCGTAACTTACTATAGCGGTCTGACCCTAAGTAACAAATGACTTATTATCAGACCTGTAAGCCAATAGTGTAGGTTGCCAGAAATAGTTACATATACTTTGTAAAAAAAATTATTTTTCATAGAATTGCAAAGTGAGATTTGTAGCTTGACTAGATTTAGCAGGCTAATGAAGTAGATATCATAAGGGTTTGATATTTTTCTGTATTTTAAAATGGGTTCTATACATTTCAAAATACAGTAATATTACAAACACAATGGTTCAACGTAAATTTGGAGACGCTACAACATAATGAAATAAGTTTAACTACGTTATAAAGCTCGTTTATGTTACAATGTTGGTAATTGTAACATAACGGAATAGGTTTTGTCTCTGTTATAATTCAATTTTATGGCTCTGCAAAATAATTTGTTTACATTAAACAAAGTCACAAAGGAAGAGCAAGATTAAATAATCAGGAAGTTTTTAGAATGGATCTTGTCAAGGGCAGAAATACAATGCAAAGTAGTTTTCGCAATATCATGGAGTGAGTTTATATGTTTAAAGGTTTAAAGGCCGCTCATGAATGGTAGAGGCAAGGGTCAGTGACATTGCCCTAGCAAGCAGGACAATGCCCTAGAGACTGACCATACATTATATGATCAGCTCCCAAGCCCCCCTCCCCCCCTCTCTACCCAAGTTAGGACCAGGGAGGGCCAAGAAATGGCTGTTGATGACTCAGCAGATAGACCTATAGTCATCCCCCAAAGCCCCAAACCATAGCTCACAAGGATAGTAAGGTTGCAGACACTAAAGGAACTAACGGATCTGAGCGGGATTCGAACCCCCGTCTGGCAAACACCAGGCAGAGACGTTACCAATCAGACCACAACAACCCTAACAAATCTTTAAAAAGTAAGATACTTTTTAAAGGTTTAAAGGCCTCTCATGAATGGCAGAGGCAAGGGACAGTGACATTGTCCTAGCAAGCAGGACAATGCCCTAGAGACTGACCATACATTATATGATCAGCTCCCAATCCCCCTCTCTACCCAAGTTAGGACCAGGGAGGACCAGGCAATGGATGTTGATGACTCGGCAGATAGACCTATAGTCTCCCCCAAACCCCCAAACCATAGCTCACAAGGATGGTAAGGTTGCAGACACTAAAGGAACTAACGGATCTGAGCGGGATTCGAACCCCCGTCTGGCAAACACCAGGCAGAGACGTTACCAATCAGGCCACAACAACCCTAACAAACCTTTAAAGAGTAAGATTCGTAACACTGTAAAGTATCCTCCACACACTCCTCGTATTACGCTACCTCGTATTTCATCTGCTAATGAATAAAAGAGAAGGTAAAAAAAACTTCTCGACCTAAGACCAAAGAGACGGCAATTACCACAACTCGTTTGAGCGTCAGATTTTAATTTCTCGTCTCTTCATTAAGTCCGAGTTTGAAAAGAAAATTGATTGATGATTTAGATAGTGTGATTGCGCTTAATTTTTAATTGATGAAAACTGTATTTATGAAAACTGTATTTATCTGTTATTCACTTCGTGACTGTTTTTTTTTTTTTTTTTTTTTCGTTCTTGTTATTTGGTTTGTGCAAATTTATCGGTATTTTATATTGATTCAGTTACAGTATATTCTCTATTCTTTAATAGGTCTTATTATAGATCTCACGTCTCTTTTTAACTCCACCAACGAAATTGGAAGGAGGTTATGTTTTACCCATGTTTGTGTGTGTGTTTGTTAGTGAACACCTTCCTGGCCACAATTTTGATCGTAGAGTAATGAAACATTTTTAATTGTGTGTTTTCTTTCGCTTCGTTTTGGTGTATCTGTATGTGAATAAAGACACAATTTCATGTTTATTGTTTATTATGATAATAGTAATAATAATAATAATAATAATAAGAAGAAGAAGAAGAAGAAGAAGAATAGGGAAGTGGGGAATATGGGGAAAGGAAGAGTACCCCCGGATACAATCCAGTTAATAGCACTAAGGCAGGTACTCGGTATGGGAAAGATTAAGGAAATAGGGAGAAGAAGTACAGGAGAAGAATAAAAGAGAGGGGCAGACCCTCTTGCGAAATTAGGGTATTGGTATTATTATTTATTTATCTATATGTAAAATGTATTCACATAAAGGTGAAGGTATACACACAAGAGTTCCGGTTTGGTTATGCAATTACTTCCATGGACAAATCGTAATAAACATATCCTGAAATTCTTTTATTGTAAATTTTTGTTTTTGAAATAATTTTTATGTTTTCTTTTATTTATATGTTGAACACTAGTTGCATATAGTGCCCGTCTGCATTTATTGTATTGGCAAAAAAAAAAAAAAAAAAAAAAAAAAAAAGGTTAGGCTACATATCAACCCATCGGTTAGCGGGTCTCGGACGTTCCTCCCTTCTCTTTTATTCGTATTTTAACTTTAATATTTACATAAGTAGTCTAATGAATAAAGTAAATATAACGACGTTCATCCCTCCTCTTTTATCCGTATTTTAACTTACTATTTACATACTTAGTCTAATGAATAAAGTAAATATATCGACGTTCATCCCTCCTCTTTTATCTGTATTTTAACTTTACTATTTACATAAATAGTCTAATAAATAAAGTAAATATATCGACGTTCATCCCTCCCCTTTTATCCGTATTTTATTTTTAATATTTACATACGTAGTTTAATGAATAAAGTAAATATATCGACGTTCATCCCTCCCCTTTTATCCGTATTTTATTTTTAATATTTATATAAGTAGCCTAATGAATAAAGTAAATATATCGACGTTCATCCCTCCTCTTTTATCCATATTTTAACTTTGATATTTACATAAGTAGTCTAATGAATAAAGTAAATATATCGACGTTCATCCCTCCCCTTTTATCCGTATTTTATTTTTAATAATTATATAAGTAGCCTAATGAATAAAGTAAATATATCGACGTTCATCCCTCCTCTTTTATCCATATTTTAACTTTAATATTTACATAAGTAGTCTAATGAATAAAGTAAATATATCGACGTTCATCCCTCCTCTTTTATCCGTATTTTATTTTTTAAATATTTACATAAGTAGCCTAATGAATAAGGTAAATATATCGACGTTCATCCCTCCCCTTTTATCCGTATTTTATTTTTAATATTTATATAAGTAGTCTAATGAATAAAGTAAATATATCGACGTTCATCCCTCCTCTTTTATCCGTATTTTATTTTTAATATTTATATAAGTAGCCTAATGAATAAAGTAAATATATCGACGTTCATCCCTCCTCTTTTATCCATATTTTAACTTTGATATTTACATAAGTAGTCTAATGAATAAAGTAAATATATCGACGTTCATCCCTCCCCTTTTATCCGTATTTTATTTTTAATTTATTATAAGTAGTCTAATGAATAAAGTAAATATATCGCGTTCATCCCTCCTCTTTTATCCGTATTGTATTTTTAATATT
>NC_090752.1:14601408-14606408 GCF_036898095.1 Palaemon carinicauda
AGCGGTCGGCTTTTTATGTCATCGGTGGAATGGAAAAACTTATAAGTGGGAAGTATTATGCTTTACAACTTTTTCGAGAGGAAGTGGAATATTCATCTTTTAATCATGGTAGGAACGTGTCATGCGTTATTTTTTTTCATGAAATTTTCATTATTAGTTTTATTTTTACTTGTAAGCTTTTTTTGTTTTTATCGAAATATGTTGACTTCTTTAGAATCTTCTTCTTTTAATCATGGTAGGAACGTGTCATGAGTTAGTTTTTTTATATGCACTTTTCATTACTAGTTTTATTTTTACATGTAAACTTTTTCGTTTTTATTGAAATATGTTGGCTTCTTTGGAATTTTCATCTTTTAATGATGCTAGGAACGTGTCATGAGTTATTTTTTTCATGAACTTTTCATTACTAATTCTATCTTTACATGAAAACTTTTTGTTTTTTATCGAAATATGTTGACTTCTTTGGAAACTTTATCTTTTAATCATACTAGAAACGTGTCATGAATAATTTTTTTGTTACTAAACACTTCATCAATAATGTTATTTTTACATGCAAACTTTTTTAGTTTTTACTAAAATTTTAAAACTTCTTTTCAAATATATTTTCTGACTAACAAAGAATTGAAGTAGGGATAGATTGCGTGATCGTAAGCTGAATAAAGGTAAACTGTTGCAAACTAGAATGAACATTTATTGGTCAATTCAGTTAGATCATTTCTCGACATTGGCTTTGATGTCCTAAAGTAAATTTGTTCTCCTAAGAGAAAAGCGATTGTGTGCATGTTGCTCATTATAATTTTTTTTCATGAGTAATTTTTTTTTCCTTTTTTTTTCTAATACTAATATCGAATATGCTTTCACGCACCTGGTTACTTTGACTTCGGTATAATCTATGTCATCCTAATATGACTCGTGAAATAATTTGCGGGATCGTAAACATTGGTTTCACTTATAAGATTATAAATTTCTTCTCGTGCCTCTGCGTGCTTTCACAGGTGCAATTGTGCCAAGGGAGTCTAGGATTAATGTGAGGCCTTCCGTAGATATATTATTATTATTATTATTATTATTATTATTATTATTATTATTATTATTATTATTATTATTATTATTACTTGCTAAGCTACCACCCTAGTTGGAAAAGCAGGATGCTATACACCCAGGGGCTCCAACAGGGAAAATAGCTCAGTGAGGAAAGGGAACAAGGAAAAATTAAATATTTTAATAAGAGCAACAATAATAAAGTAAATACCACTTTATAAACTATAAAAACTTCAACAAAACAAGAGGAAGAGAAGTAAGATATAAGATAAAACAGTGTGCCCGAGTGTACCCTTAAGCAAGAGAACACAACCCAAGACAGTGGAAGACCATGGCACTACCCAAGATTAGAGAACAATGGTTTGATTTTGGAGTGTCCTTCTCCTCGAAGAGCTGCTTACCATAGCTAAACAGCCTCTTCTTCCCTTACAAAGAGGAAAGTGGCCACTGAACAATTACAGTGCAGTAAGATGAATTAAGAAATTATACGCGATTAAAGTTGATACTGTCCTTAATTTAGTACGAGCTCTTGCATTGTGACCAACCCTTACGAAATGATATGCAGAGAATTGAATAATACCTTTAAGTAGATATTGATTCTAAATATTTGAAACAAGAGTAAAAATAGTATATTTATGTATCTAAACATTGGATGCGTAACCTTGAAAATTATATTAATAGTTCTGCAGTGAATAGCAGAATCAAATGTTGGTGGATTGTGACGACTATTATCGTACAATGATCAAAGGATTCATATGAAAATACATAATTAGAGACAGAATTTTGAGAGAGAGAGAGAGAGAGAGAGAGAGAGAGAGAGAGAGAGAGGGGCGGGGACAGGCATATGTTATGACGTAAATATATTGGTCGAGGGGATAAGTAGAGTATATGCACTGAATAGTAAGTGAAAATGATTTGCCTGTAGGTGTATGAGGAAAAGAAAGAAAGTAAAACGAAGAGAGTTGTTGTTTAAGCAATTGATCATTACAACTAATTCATCTTCAGTTTAAAGAAAAGAAAGAAAATAAAACGAAGAGAGTTTGTTGTTTAATCAATTGATCATTACAACTAATTCATATCCAGTTTAACGAAAATAAAGTAAAACAAAGATAGTTTGTTGTTTAATCAATTGATCATTACAACTAATTCATCGTTAGTTTAGAGAAAAGAAAAAAAGTTAAACGAAGAGAGTTTGTTGTTTAGTCAATTGATCATAACTAATTCCTTTTCAGTTTAAAGAAAAGAAAGAAAGAAAGAAAGTAAGACAAAGATAGTTTGTTGTTTAATCAATTGATCATAACTAATTCATCTTCAGTTTAAAGATAGGACAGATTATATTTTCTCAAGTAAGAAATCCGTGTGTGCATAGGAGGATCCCCTTAACCTGATTTTCGCATAGAATCTACTGCTTCCAGGAAACAGATCGATGTTTGGAGTCCGCCAACACATCTTTGAGCTTGAAACGACTTCGCTAGTAATGAATTCCGATAGAGCTTTCAGAGGATTACTCGCTCACAAAGTATTCTTAGGGGTGGCCATTCACAAACGTATATATATTTTATATGTATTATATATATTATATAGGTATACATATAATATTTGTGTGTTTGTATCGATGTATGTATTATTATTATGTGGTGATACAAACACTCTAGTGGTTGTGACTATTGTATTTTTTTGTTTCTACTGAACCAACCCCGATTTGTTGAAGCTATTGAGAGTATATATATATATATATATATATACAACCCCAATTTGTTGAAGCTCTTGAGGCTATATATATATATATATATTTATATATATATACACATATATATATAATTTATATATATACATATATATATGTATATGTATATATATATATATATATATACATATATATGTATATGTATATACATATATATATGTATATATATATATATATATATACACAGGTTGTTGCATTCTTTAGGTAATGATGGTCCTTGAGATGAACAACCTACGGAGAAATTGGCTCTAGAGTTGATTTATTGCCATGGAAACTGTTTAGAGTCTGGGTCGATTTCTCTTAAAATTATATGATTTCGAAAAGATCTTTTACTGGGTTTAGGTACCATATTTTATGGCATTCCTCTCTCCTGTTCTTAATTAATTTTGGTTCTTTGAAGGATGCACAGCCGTTGACTTATGTTCTTTATCTAGAAGAGTTAACATCTAAATTGATCAAATTTGGTAGAATTATTAAAAGAATCGTTGATACGTTCTTGAATGAGTAAAAATGACTTTAAAATCCGAGTCCAAGTCTTTATGCAAAATCAAAGTAATGTATGAAGAATATGGTCATCAGGCAGATTCATAATATATTGAAATGGGTTCTAAAGAGCAAAAATTTACTGAGCTCTACATTCATATTTCGTGATCTACGTACAGAGAAAAATCTTTTTAACCTTCCGTAATGATGTGTACACTATTATTTTTTAAGGAAATTAGCTCCCATGAAAATGTCATATTAAAATTGCGATTGGTAGATAGAGGTATATTTAGGAACGATGACATTTCTTAACCACCGGTAAAGAAAACCGCAAATAGCATATTAATTACAGTTAACAATTTAAGGCTTACATAACGACAATGCTATGCTATGACCGAGATCTAAATGATTAAGGATATTGATAATACCAAAAAAAAAAAAAAAAAAGTTGAATTAAATCTGGTACTCCTCATATGGACACGACTAATGTTGAAGACGGTTTTAAGGTAAGGCTGAAAAGATTGCAGATTAGAGAACTTCAGAATGGACCACTGCACAACTTCTGAAGATCAGACCTATTCTGTATTCCCTGGAAAGGGGAAAATGAGACGAAGGATTACTAGTGTCTCTCTCTCTCTCTCTCTCTCTCTCTCTCTCTCCTCCTTTATGAAAGGAGTCGGATCCCGAAGGTCTCTGTTGGTTGGCATACGCCACTTTAATAAGGGAATTGTCGAGACTTAACTGCATTTCCTTGACTCGGTCTCATAAAAATTGGTTTGATTTTATCAATGTTCTGCTCTTATACGACACATACTATATGTGTGTGTATATATATATATATATATATATATGTATATATATATATATGTATATATATATATATATATATATATACAATAACAGGTACGACAAATGCAGCCGTTTCTAGTCCATTGCAGGACAAAGACCCTAGACTTGTCTTGGTTATGTTTGGGGTTTGGCCATTTTCATCTACACACAGGCCACTGCTGATTGGTGAAGGTGGGACAATTTGGTTTGGTGGCTCACAGCAAACCAACGTGGGAAGGGTGACTTTGACTTGTATAGATTTGCTGATCATGGCGATACACAAACCCTTTCACCACGTTAAGGTATCCCCACTCAGAAAGGGGTACAAATATGTGTATACATGCACATATGTATAGTTTCTACTGGCCTTCTCTTACACTGAGCATCGTCTTATCGAGGTCACCGGCGCAAATGTGCACCCAAGATCCAAGTAGATTATATAGTGATTTTGCCATAGGGCACGAAGTCCCCCTTTTAGTTAAACCACAAACTTCACTGTGTCTGTACAGATTTGAAATCCTCTTCTCCCTAAGCAAATCTTTCACTTCTACCAATTAGTCAACTGCAAGGCACGTATGCTGGTTTAGCTCTTTATCCACCTGCAATGCAAGATTATCTCAAGCTGTTTCGATTCTGGTGGAAACTACTGATTGGTACCCTCCCTGGCCAGTCTGGAAGCCTATGGGAATGTTAGTAACTGTTCATAATCTGTCATATAAGGAAAAAGGTATGATTCCCATTTTTGGGATTTAGAGAATGAAGAATGGATTTTCATGAAGAGTAATCACTATTTTGGAGATTAAGGAATAATAATTGGTGAATCAGCATCCACAATTAGAAGAATAGGGAAATGAAGAATAAATTGAAAAGGCAGAAATTACAATTTGTAATCGAGTAAAAA